>NC_092206.1:53725303-53747691 GCF_043381705.1 Parasteatoda tepidariorum
AAGTATGTCAGATAAATTATTACGATCAAAATTTAGAAGCTTCAAAGCTCTGATATTTTTCTTTAAAATATCTACCATGTTTCTAATATCTCCAGCTGATTCATTTGTAAGTTTTTCAATTTCCAAAATTTGATTTATGTAAGTCTCAGTCAGGAGACGTTTATTCTCAAATCTATTTTCTAATGCTTTTAAAAGTGATTCAAAAGAATCGTCAACAGTTTCCAGACGTTTAGCGTCGCCCAGCAATGACGCTTTCAAATAATGCAGTTTTTGAGAGTCATTTAAATCATTGTTTTTAGTTATAATGTTATCAAATTGCGATTTAAAATTGGGCCATTCGTCAAATTTACCATGAAATACCGGTAGTGGTATCTCGGGTAGTTTAATTTCTAGTTTTGTTTTCGAATCAGCCTGAGATATTTCATTTTCACAATTAATTATTGAAGGTTTAATTATCAAAGAGTTAAGAATATCTTTAATTCTTACCTCCAGAGCTTCGAGTCTGTCTACTGTTCCCTCCAAGTCCGTTTCTACTTCAGTTACCTCAGGGTCAGTTATGTCTTTTAGCCCATAATAATGCTCCTTTAATTCATCAACTTTTTTATACAATTGTTCCACACGCTTCAGCTTGACCTCTAATTCAGTATGGTTATGTTCCTTCGTCTGGTCAATGTATGTTTCTAGCTTTGTTATGGTACCTTTGACGGCACGCTTCGATCTATTTAGTTTTTCTTTTTCCATCTCCGGTTTTTACGGATCAAAAGAAAAAGAAAAAAATATCAGAATTCTACATTGTACTTGCTCTATTCTTTGAATCATGGAATGTTTTAATAAGGTGTTAAAAATAATAGATATATATACAGCGCTGTCATTAAATGTTAGGTTTTGTGGATTTCAATTTTTTTTAGTTTTGGAAGAATTTGGAAAACAATTTTTGTGCACAATTTTTGTATTGTAACTTGTGCTAGCTTCTCTACTTAATTGAAATACTTCACATTTGAAAGAATGTCGGAATTTAAATGTCAACACAACATTCAGAGGTTTTCTGAATTCTTACGAACTTTTTTGGGTGACTGGCCTTGCCAGCGTTTACATACATTCTTCGTGTTACGTGCCCACTGCGCCCTCTTACGTTCACGTTTAAAGATTCTGCAATTATTTAACACTTGACTCGATAGCTTTAGTTGACAAACTATAGTTAATGAGAAGAAATTAAATTTTTTAATGGTTGCACATACAAACAGAGCCTGACAAACGCAGGGGCACATGGGGCAGTTGCCTCGGGTCCCCACATCAGAGAGGGCCTTCAAATCGAATAGAAATTTTATTTTACATTTCCTTCTTTAATGAACTTTTTTTAAACAAAATATCAGTACAGTGTAAAATCCGTCAGTTTTATGTTAGCTTCTTCATTAATCCAGCGTATGAACACAAAAAATCTATATTTCGTAAATCCCAATACGCAATTCAGCTAAATTTTTGCTATTACGATGGACTAATTTGGCCAATCATAAGAATGTATTTTTACCTATAGCAAAATGCGATGTGTTTACAAAAATACAGGCTTTTGATAGGCTTAAATGAGCCATCGCAATTGCGAAAATTTAGCCGAATTTCTCCCTAATGTCAGGAAGGATGTGAATTTTTCGCAGCTAGATGACAAATGTAACAATCAGAAAACAGCTCGGCATGATGGACATAGAATTGTCAGAAAATCAATCAAATGGGCAGAACGATAATTCGTCTGACCATTGGGGGGGGGGGCATATAGCTATTTTAGGTTCCAATTTTCTTGTTATACTATATGTTTAATGAGGTGAAAAATTTAAATACCTCCATAAAATTCAATTCGTCATTATTGAAGTAGTGAAGCAGAGGAAGGCCCCAAAGAAGTTTTTGCCCCGGGCCCCAATTATGCTAAGTCGGGCCCTGCATACAAATAATTTAAACAAATAATAATACAGAAACAGTACAAACCAGCTTAATTATCTGTTTCTCATTTTCTATCATAAACGAATTTTTTAATCAAGTCTTGTGCGATTTTGCGAAAACGCCGGCTTAGAGGATTTGGTTAAATTTTCTGATAAATATGTGTTCTTCGGAAAAAAGACAGATACAATAAAGAGATTTAAGACATCAAAATTAACACACATGGATGAAAACTGCAACTGCAACGAAAATACGTGTGAGAGATTTGTTTTGCTCAACATCATAAATTTCAAATAAATCAGCTTCAGGTATGAAGCAAACACACATGAGAAATAAATTAATCTTTTTAGGTGAAGCTGATTCTTAACCTAAACAGAACAAACACCAATCCAACAGGTAGAATGAATGTTTATGAAGCATTCACCTGTCTTAAGTAAATCGAAAAAAATAAAGTTACTGGGTTTTCTAGAAGAAGACAAGAAAAGATAAATACTTTTAGCAAGCAGGGAAGAATTCTGCATTTCATGTACCGTAATCTTTATGCGTTATAGATAGTGTTGTAGCTGGATTTAGTTGCTACGCTCTAATAATACATTTTTTTCGCAAGTTAATGTCTGTACTAAAGTTTACACAAAATTCTTTAATTCTTCTCAATTTTGATTCTTTTAGTAATAAATTTGTTATTAAAAATTAAATTTAAATAAATGCATTTATTTTTGAAACACGTAAAATACAACATATTGTTTTAGATAAGTTTAATATTTAAATAAAGAAAAAATTTAAAAACGTGCAAACTTTTCGTTACGATATTTTTTAATCAAGATGCTATGAATCATGGCTCAAATAAAAAAAAATTCACAGGACAATCACGTTAATCTATTATAAATTTTAAAAAAAATCTTCATTTTCACAAAATCATTTCTTATTGTAATTTGCACATGAACAATGCACAAAAAATAGAACAAATGAATAACTTTTGATTTAAAGATCGGATTTTTATATATACTAAGGTGCAAATTTAATGGTTTGAAAATCCATCGTCGTTGTTGTTTATCTCCCATTTGGTCTGGCTCCAGATTTAAGAATCCGTTGACACTCAAAAAATCATATACAAGAAGAAAAGGTGAATGAATTTGCCCTCATATGTGTCCCAAACAGTTCAATATGTGTTCAGGAGAAGTCTGGTGTTGTTGGTGGCTGTTGGGGCAAAGTGGGTATGTTTTTATACCCTCAGAAAAACGTTAACTCTTTAAATGGCTGCTGTCAAGGCGCGAGATGATGGTACAGATTTTCCTACAATAAGAGAGGATCAAGGCTTGGTCTGGCCTACTGCTCTGATACCAATGGTGAGAACAGATATCAACCAATCCTTCTTAATTTGAGATCGTTTCTTCGAGAAATGTTCAAGATATGATTGCTCTAAAGAAGAAGCGAGGGAGAGGCAGTAGCCTGCACTGGCAAGACTATCTTGCCAATAGACATTTTCATAATAAAGGAAAATTTAAGGACATTTATTTAAAGAAAAAGTAGCAGCACCTGGATAACTAACTTGTACATTTTTGTAATTACTCTTTACTTTAATCATGATTCCTTCCATTAGATTTTTCTATCATTATTTTATTTTCTGTATTTTCAATAGAAAACACATCTATACATCAAAAAGTTCTATTATCATAAATAAGAAACAAGAAAAAAAGAGTTAAGGAATTTCATTTTGGCGAGGAAATGCCATAGATGACAAATAAAGGAGTGAGATAAGAGGCAAAAATAAAGTTCAAGGTGAGGAAGTATAATTTGAGAAGAAGTAAAAAAGGTGTTGCTCAGTGTCTACTATGTATCTTAGCTTATCTTGTTTTTTGAAAGGATAACAATCTTGACAGGCGAGATGTTTGATAAATGACTATCACCACTTAATGAGGTATATGTTCCGTAGTGAATCACTCGATGCGAATTTCAGATAGATATACATTAACTAGCAACTAACACACTAGTTTTTGTTTTGGAGTTCTTAATGAAATTCCGTAGAACCTCGATTATCCGAGTAAATGGGACTTTTTTGATGGAAAATTCTCTTCTCGCCTGAAACCAACTGAGGAAGAAATTGGAAAAGGAATGGGTAAAGGAGAACCGATTCGATACCTGCAAGTGACGTCATTGTAGGTAAATCGTCGCCTTTGTCGATGCAGAAGCCAATCAGATTCGACACACAGGCATGACGTTGCTTACCAATCCAATTAAATCTGATTTAGATCACATGGTTAGGTATAATTACGTCACTTTTTCTCGAGTTGCGTGACAGTTGTTAGCGTTAGTAACTCTTCTTTCCATTCTATTTCGAGAAAACCTAGCCCGTTAAATATGAATTATTTTCAGTGACATATCTATATTATATAAAACGCTAATACGTACGTATGTATGTATAAATAAAACCGATGATATTTCTTTTCTCGCGCTGGCAACAGTTTTCATTTTTAATTGATTGGATTCGGCGCGCAAGAGCACGTAGTGAGCAACCAGATAACAATAACCAGAGTGAGCATTATCAGGTTGTTCAATTCAGATTCATGCACTAAAAACATGACAATATTTAATTTAAACTCAATTAGGAATTAATTAATTAATTGAAGTGAGAATGCTTTAAAAGGCCGCTGTTGAATTGATATTTTTCTACTGGGAGCTACCTAAACGTCTAAAAAACGTTTAAGTGTTTGTATTGAATGCATTGAATTTTTTTATATTTCGCGTTTATTTATGCATTGAATTTTCACGCTTTAAAATGCAGAATATTAGTGAAGCAATATTTGATAATTTATTTTGCTAATATGTTTCTTATTTAGCTAATGTTTTGATTTTTTCACCATGTACAATCTAAATAGCTAATATACTTTTTTAAAAGCCAATAAGAACATTGGTAGAATTCTTCTACATAAGTACAATACTATGTCTTTGATGATAAAATACTATGTCTTTGATGATAATATATTATGTCTTTGTGCTAGAACATTGTGTTCATTGGCGAGCGAGCGCAGCGAGCCATGGTTCACGGCGTGAACCACATAGGATTGCGTAGCAATCCTCGGGGGTTGGCGAGCGTTAGCGAGCAGGGGGCGGAGCCTCCTAGTTCTATATTATTTCCCAAAGAAGAAATATTTGGAACATAAACTAATTATACAAAAAAGTTCCATAAAAAGTCGCATGCGCTGTGAAATTTAAATAGCGTTTATGTTACCGTTAGAGCGTCTACTTTTAAAAAAAGTGAGATACATAAAATTCATTATGGGTAATATTATTATTTCCTAATGCTCAGAAATGAGTAATTCACCAAATAAAAGCAAATTAAAAAGAAAATCTGAGAAAAGAACTATTAAAAAAATTATAATCTAGATTTATTACGACATAGGACCATAATATTATAAGGGCGTCTACTTTTCCCTGAACTGTATGTATCATGGTCAGTTTTCAAAATAACAAACTAATTGGGCAAAAAATTGACAACTTTTATAATCTAAAATCTTGAAAGCCGTCAATGAATTGTGTCAAACAGATAAAGACCAAAATTTTTCTTTGTATTATGTTCGGTGACTAATACAAAAAAAAAAAAAAATGCTTGTCGCCCATTTCCGATTGGCTAAGCTTCGTAAAAAAAGAACAGACATAAACGTTCCATTTGGTTAACTTCCAAACATAAGCGTCTAGGAAAGGTTAACTAAGTTGTACGAAAACTTGCTGGTATTGTTTTTCATAAAAAAAAGCTAGAAGACAAAAGAAAAAGTGTGGCTTCTCACATAGTTCCATTGAAAACAATGACAAAAGGGCAAAACGTAATCGATAAAGTTAAGTAGTAGTTAGTATAAATCGATTTCGCGAAAGACGAGGGTTTTTGCTATACTATTCCAATTGAATAATAAAAATTATACATCTTTGTATTAACTAATTTTAATTACAAAAATCAAAAAAGAAAAGTATGTCTGAAAAATATTGTTTCAAAAACTTCTTTTAATATAAAAGGTTCGACTTGCTTTTAACCAATGAAGCATTTTTTATATTCCTTTTAATGATAGAAATAAACGAAAATGGTAATAATAAAATTAAAAATTTATTTAATCATAAACATTAATTTTTATACATAATTAACAGCTGTATGACGGATCTAACAATAACAACATATTTTGATAAATCTTTGTATACATTGTTATGGTTAATTAGTTAAATATATTATCAATACTGAATTATATAATCCTAGAATTCTTCAGTTATTTTAAACATTATTTCATTTATGAAAAATAATTCATGCAATATCAAAATTAATATTCTCAAACAATATTTTTATTCCTTTAATTGCTGGGGAGGGGGGACTAGCGTTTTTTTCAACTTTGATTTGTAACTAATAGCCGTATCAAATTATAATTTTGCATTATAACGATCAATTAAAAAACGCTGAAATGAACTATCATTTAGAAAGATTTGTTCATTGCTAAGAAAATCAAAGGGATACAATATTTTTATCCACTTCAAACTGAGCAAGCAAGTTAATGAGCACTGTGTTTCCGCTTTAGAATTAATTAACAGTATATATACAAGGAGTGATCAAATGAAAAGGTACGAAACGACGTAAAAATGTAACAGTTAAATATTTGCATATTCCGCCATGGGAGAACGTAGCGAGACATCTCGGGATGCGATTGGAGTCTCTGACGGGGATCGGAGCATGAGCGGGCGCCCGCATGCCCAGGAGAGAGCAGAGGCTCTTATCAAAAGCGGCGTCCAAATGATGCGGCAGTCCGTATGAAGAACAGAAACGTGAGCACAGAAAAACCATTAACTCCTATGTATACTGTGAGACACTCCGATGCCTACGTAAGTCCATCAAGAACAAAAGACCGGGGCTGCTCACGGAGGGTGTGGTTGTGCTCCATGATAACGCGCGTCCACACGTCTCCAGAGTCACACACATGGAACTGGCCAAGTTCAAGTGGGAGACGTTGGACCATCTGCCTTACAGTCCGGACATGTCACCCTGCGATTTCCATGTGTTTGGTCCACAGAAGAAACACCTGAAAGGGAAGCGCTTCAACTCGGACGACGTACTCAAGGACGCTGTGAAGGACTGGGTCTCGTCACGGCCATAGGAATTGTGGGAATAAGGAATCCTGCGGCTTGTTCATCAGTGGGATCGTTGTGCTCAGGCCTATAGAGTATATTTTGAATAAAGTCTACATTTGTACCCACCCTGTCGTTTCGTACCTTTTCATTTGATCACCCCTTGTATATATATAATCTGTTGCGCAGCACATTATTTACGGTTACCTATTTTAAAGGAAAATAAACTAACAGTTTTGAAATGTTACCCGTTTGAAGAATAATACGTATAAAAAAATAAAAAAGCATGTATCAGCAGAAGATTTTATTTCTAGTTTTCATATCATATATACAGTTAATACCGCTGTCACACAAGAGTCAAAATTTAAGTTAATAATTCAAGATTAATTATTTTTATTTTGTTTCTAAGTTAGAGTGGCATAATTTATATTAGTTATAAATATATTAGTTTATATAAGTAATATCGAGATCGGCAGGTAAAATAATCCCCAAAAAAAGTTGTTTGCATGAAAGGAGAATGTTTGGCTATGATTCTCTCCAAAAGATCTGATAAAAAGTTTACAAGAGTTGAATAGAACAAACTTAAGGAAGCAGAACAGACACTGTGAATTAAAAGCTCATTTACTTAATATAAAATAAATTAGAAAAATTGTTTAAAACTAGCAATTAAGCATCTGCAACTCGAAAAGAAATGGAATAATTATGCCTAACCACGTGATTTAAATCCGATTTAATTGGATACCTGCAAAGGCACGTCACGGGTGTGTGTCGAACCTGATTGGTTCCTGAATCGACAAATACCACGATTTACCTACGATGACGTCATTTGCAAAAATCCAATCTAAGCTTCTCTTTACAGAACGAGGACTAAATAAGAGAATTGATGAGGTATAAAAACCTCAAATTGATGTAGAATAATTGTAATCCATTTAATTTCAAAACGATAAAATAAAATTTAAATGCGCAGCTGTCCTCAAACGTCGTATAATGAACTCTTACGATTTATATTACAGCAATGAAATGTGATGAATAAATAAATGACAAATCTGAAACCGGCAGGTGAACAAGTAGAATTGAATGATGACATCACTCTTGTCAGATACATGAATAATAAACTTGAGACAATATCAGGAAGGTTTAAAAATACACTGAAAAATGTTCATTTTCCAGAATCACGTGGATAAATTCTATTTGCTATAGATCTAAAATACTCTTAATAACAAACTAAAAAATTTAATTAGAATTTTTTTTTAAAATCTCGATACTTTTAACACAATATTATTACAAAATGCGAAATTCGAATGTGGGTTTTTAAACTGATTACTGTCTTTGAACTTCGTTTCTAAATTTTTGTAGCTTAAAAAATAACTTAAAAAAACGTATTTAAGATTTAACATTTCAAAAATCCTTCATAATTCACTAAATATAAATGTTCTAAAGTTATAAATATACTGAATTGAACCCCCAACTAAATGTTAAATCTTATTTTGAGCTATAATGCGTTTGTTTTAGTTTAAATTATTTTAAATCCCATACAGTTTCTTCAATTAAAATATTCATTTTCCATTCATGTTGCTCAATAAAATATTTATACATTTTTTACTGTAATTCAAGAACATTTCAGTTAAATTTTTTTAAAATGCACTTTTATGTTACGTGATGTGATAAAAAACCATTGCTTTTTTCCCCTCTTTATATTTCTTATTAGTTATATTCGTTAAAACTATTTTTTGATGAAAAGGAAATTTATATAATTTGAAAAGTATTAGTTCACAATGAATTTTAGTACTTAAAATAATGTAAAATAATGTAATTTTGTGAAAATATATTACTAAGCTGACTGATAAAAAGAATTGTATCTGAAACACTGATGCTTACATAAAAATTATCATAATCGCCGTCAATACGTCTAAATACTTACCCTTCATTTAAATAGGTTGTGCACCCCTGATATATAAATTACAATAAAAATATTTTTTCTTTTTATAAATTACTTTTTTAATTCACTTAACAAGTAAAAAAACAAACAAACTAAAATTTGAATATAATTACAGTAAGATAGTGAGTTATTCCTTCATTACATTTTCCTTTCATTGTGGTAAATCGGTAAGTATGTACAATGCTCAAATTTAGTACTTTTCCTAAATTCCGCCTTTCCACCGCAATTATTAATTCCTTATTCATTAATATTAAAATAATTTAAATTAAAATACATAAATTAGCAAAAATTAAAATAAAATGAATGATTATAAACACCCGAATGTCTAATCATTGTGCTCTTGTTTCAAATAATAATTTTTAAAAAAATGTGTTAAATCTAAGATAGGACGTATTTTTAAATCTTGCAGGGGGGGGGGGGGCAACCAAGCCTATATACGCCACTGATTGTACTTCAAGAATATTTGACAATAAAGTTATCTTTAATGACTAAAAACTCTTCCAGAACTTATAAATTATAAAATTACAATATCACGTGGAAACATCAGATGCTTAAATCAAATTATTCGCTTTCTTCTCACATGACTTCTTTCAGAAAATCCATTCTAAATTCTCAAAGCGTCTCACTAGAAATGTTAATTTTCATTTTGTGACGAAAGAAGGTACAAACGAGAATATATCTGAACCTTTTTAGGAGCGCAGACAAGGTTTACAATGGAACCTTGAACAGCGTAACTCAGCACGTTCCAAGCATTTTTTCACGCATTTAAATAACATGTAATAACGTTACTTGTTTATCTACCAGCATTTAGTTTTTAAAAGCCGAATAATTTTTTTTTCAAGTAATATGTCACTATGATTTATTATTATAATATGAAATTCTGTTGTAGTTATAGTTAATTAAGATAACTTCTATATGATAATATGTGCACTACGATCTTTTTTATGCAGAAAATTAATTTATATTAATATGAAATACAAGTTATTTTTTTGAAAAAAAAGAAGGATAAAATTAAAAAAGGACGGAACTCAAGGAAAACTTTTTATCGAATGTTACGATTTTCATTAATTGAGATGTAATCTTAATAGTTAGTGGGATTTATCTTAAATATGCTATTTAATAAGTACTGGCGTTGATCTTGAATATGGGATTGATCTTAAATATGCTAATTAATAAGTACTGGCAATGATCTTGAACATGGGATTGATCTTAAATATGCTAATTAATAAGTACTGGCGATGATCTTGAACATGGGATTGATCTTAAATATGATAATTAATAAGTACTGGCGATGGTCTTGAACATGGGATTGATCTTAAATATGCTAATTAATAAGTACTGGCGATGATCTTGAACATGGAATTGATCTTAAATATGATAATTAATAAGTACTAGCGATGATCTTGAACATGGGACTGATCTTAAATATGCTAATTAAGTACTAGCGATAAAAGACAATTTAAGATAAATTAATCATTAAAAATAATAAATAATTTCAAAATATTTTGTTTCTATATAGCATTATTTTCGGGTGAAGAGTTTTATAAATGTGTGTAACTATGTTTTAGAGAGAAAGTAACTGTTTTATTTGACTTTGTAACTTAACATCTGCACTAATTAGTTAAAATATTTAAGGCCGATCAGCCAAACCATAAAGATTGCACGGAACGTCTAAATAACGTTTTATCTTAAGTTCAGTATTTTATGAACTGAGATGTAGTTCTTAATAGTTCGCGGGATTGATTTAAAATATGCCAATTAATAAGTACTAATGATTAAAAGAAAACAATAAAAATTAAATTGATTATTAAATTAAATAAGGAAAACAATAAATAATTATATATTTTTTTACGTGGTATTATTTTTGAATGAAGAGTTTTATAATACTGTAAAACTATGTTTTGATCCGCTAAACCACTTTCAGAGATATGGCAAATTGCACAAAAAGTAAAACTCTTAGTTAAGGGCTCAAGCTTATGGCCACTTTTCTGAACAAGCTATTAAAACCATATTTTCCAAGTTGCGGCAATATAGTTTGAGAATCAAGTATTAGAATTCATCGCAAAAAGGTATGTTTATGGAAAGTACAATTTGGGGATATTTCCGTATCATTCTGTCGCGCCAACGTTCCAAATAGATTTTAAACTTGCTAATTTAAAATAAAAACATGTAGATGCTTGCCCGGCTACGAGTTATACCATTCGATTAGGTCCCTTTCTGTTATGTTTTTTTTTAGTTTCTTGCTGGCCGTTGCCCGGAAGTTTCCAAGAATTGGCGATTATTCTGCTACAGATCACGATATGAAAATCTCCCCAACAATTTTGCGACTGATTTCATAATTTGACTAATCTGCACTAATTAACTGTCAAATTTAAGGCCTTCAAATCAGTAAGATTATTCTTTAAAACGTGAAAATCCGACTATTTGATCAAAAGTTCCTAAAAGGTTCCGTTTTTTTCTTCTTCTTTTTTTTGAGCACTGTACTTTTGTTTTTATGCTCATCCAGAAATAAAACAGAACAAGGAAAAAATTTTCTTAAAACTATTTTAGATACACTAAGTTTTATTTGATTTCGAGTTTCATATGATTAAAGTTGTAAATTGGAGTTTTAATTTAGATGACAGTATCGGATCCTCGCCAATTCGCTGAATATAATTCGTTGCGCATAGGATAATTCGCCTCGGGTAGAATCTATGGCGAGTGCAATTCGCATCGGTTCTTATTCATTGCCAACTTAGATTTCCCATGACATGAAATGAAAAACGTAAATTATTATTGTTCAAAGAAATTTCGAAGATAGCTTCCTGATTATTTTTCGTATATTTAATCAATATTATTGAAATCAATCAGTATTATTTAAAATGATTATTAATTTTGTACAAACCTGACAGTTGTTTATTATTTATAAAAAAAGTAGCCTTTTAAATTATCCCGCTTTCCTTATTATGGAGAACAGAAATCAAAGGAAATAAATTTTGACTTCCATCGCAAACTATTTATTTCTGAAATAATTTTCTTATGATCTTTGAACTAAGTTAACAAGATCAATATTAATTAATTAATTTATAATTTTTAAACATTTATTTTGCGAGAAAAATATGCATACCTTCAAGGTGAGGGATTGGAGAACTTCCAGTATATTGCAATGCTTTTCCTTATGAATTGAGAAAGCACTTTCGAAAAAGGCAATTTTAACATGTTTCTTATGTGATTTAATTTTTAGACTCTTGTCATAATATTTAAATAGATCCGTAAATCTTTATATTAATCATGTGACTCAGATTTATTATTAAACATATTTTTCATATTTTTTTATTATTTTGTATTAATTTAGGTCAAAACATGTGAATAATATTAATTTAGCAATTAAATAATTTATGGTTAGGAAATACAGCATGGAACACCGGTGTCTTTTTTTGGCGTTAAAGGTAAAATCTTCCAAACACGGAGAATTTCCAAACAAGAACTTTTCGAATTTGCATTTATTTACAGCTATTTAGATCTAAGAGAAACAGTCAGTCATCAATGAAATTTCCTTATACAGAAAATTATTTATTGACAAATTTTTGAATAAGAATGATTTTTTTAGAAACTCATTTTTTGGATTTTATATTTTAGTACAAATATANAGGCATACATCCCACTAGTTTATTTCAAAATTGGCGAGTCACACTTCCCTAGTTTCCCTTGTAAGAGAAACAGTCAGTCATGAATGAAATTTTTTTAATATATAAAATTAATTATTGACAAATTTTTGAATAAGAATGATTTTTTTAGACATTCATAATTTGGATTTTATATTTTAGTACAAATATAGTTCAGATAATCAAACAAATATTTTTAATTGCTATTGGATTGAATTTTTTATAATTAAAAAATACCGAAATATATTTTTGCTTGCAAGTAGAGAAAAAAGTATATAACAGAAAAAAATATATAAAAGGTGTCAAAGATTGTCCATTTGTGTCAAAGAGTTAAAGATTAATAAGTATATTATTAAACGCAAATAGCACCAAGTCTTGTATAAAAGAAAATCAAGTAAGAAATTCATTTTTTGAATATATTTTCTTAAGAAATAAACAAACAAAATTATTTCTCAGTTTAATAATAATTTTTTGTCGAGGGAATCATAATATAAATTTATTTAAAAATGGCTGAACAAATAAATATAAAAACTTTTTCAAAATTAGAGAATCACTTAACAAAGATAGAAAAAAAAATATTTTAAAATTGAAATACATTAAAAAAATGCAAAAAAAAAAATGAAAGCTGTTAAAAGAATAGTTTTTAAGATATTTAAATGCATAACAAAGAAAAAAAAATGAAATAGGAACGAAACTTGATAACAATAAAAAACAGATTTTAAACAAACCAAACTTTAAAAGAATAAAAACTTTTAAAAAATCAAACATATTTTTTTAGTGTAAACTACTAAAAGTCATCTACAAAAAATAAAATAAAGGAAGACTTATAAAAACAGATTTTCAAACTTTTGAAATTTATAATAGAATTTTTAATTCAACGTAACATAACAAACACCGATCTTTAAATTATACTGTTATCAAAATATTCTAAAGTAACTCTTCTAAAGTTCAAACCAAAAATGACTTATTCCATAAAATCTATATAAACATTTAATGTTAGACGAAGAACAATAAAATCAATAACCCATGGCAACAGATAATGCTACAACTAATGCCACAATTTTCTGTAATAACTTCCCAAAGATGAGTTTGTATTTTATTAATTCATGTTATGTATTTGTCCAGATGTATCAGCTGCTCCTATACAAGTGCCTATACATAGAGCAGGATTAACTTTCCACTAAAATTAGTTGAAGATACTGTCTCTTTATTTGTTTTGTGTCATGCAATGCATTTAGTATATCTTGATGGCGTGTGTTGAAAATACAATATAAAATAATGCGGTTTCTGTTATTTGATGATAAAATAAAATACGACGAGACTTAAATAACGTAAAAATACCACAATTAAAGATGTCGCATTTGAAAAGTTTCTGCTACCAAATTTTAGCATGTCCCCTCAAATGTTCTCGAATTTATCTGAGAATTTATAAGCCTTTTTTGTATGTAGTGAAACATCAAAAATGTTAGAAATGAGCATGATTTTTTTAACAAGATAGTTTTGCCTAGCAGAGAATATAAACGAAAAGCAAAGAAGCACAATGCTAAAACTAACAGATGAAAACGCCATATTCGCCTAAAAATAATGTCAGCAAAAAATGAACAAATTTAAAATTATTATTATTACAGTTATTAAACAAATTTTAAATTAAAATTAACTTATTTATTTTACATGTGTCTCAATGCAAAAAATTACATGATATTTCAAAACTGTCTAGTAATGAGATTATGTTTGATGAGGATGGTTTTGCCTCTGATATTAAAATCAAAAACTAACTGATCAAGTTTTGTATTGTATTTTATAACCGTTGTTGAACAGCCGACTCAGTTTTTTGTGTTTACGACTACTAATGTTCAACTCCTTAGCCTTGTAATTTTGAACTCAATATCAGAATACAAGGGAATTCCTGGATCAAGTATTGGGAGAAATTTTTGATGGAACTAACCCTCATTTGCGTTACATTTAGAGGAAGACCACGAGAACCTTCTACGGTTAGTTTGATGACAAAGGGACTCTACCCCATGATCCGTCTACCACTGAGGATATTTCAAGTCAGTACTGTGGTCGGTGCAACTGATCAAATTCAACAAATATCACTGTAGCACATATAATTTGATATATATAAATAAATGGGTCTTCTCCAACAGCCTAATTTATTGAATTCGCTGATTTGCCCTCAAATCAAACTTTTAAAATCGTGTCACCTTACCCTTCTCCGAAAACTACTTCTTTAAAACTATGAAGACCGAGCTAGAGTAGCAATGAAATCTCTTAATTCACGGTGACTTGGTTCCTAGAATAATTCATTTGCTTCATCTGATATAAGAAATTAAAACAAAAGAAATGAGAAATTGTTGATCTGTATCATTTGTAAGAGATAAACCACACATAAACATTTCAACAGAATTGAATCCAATCAGCGCATTATTTTTTAGACGATAACAACTAACTGTTTGTTATTTGATTATTGAAATCTGTTCTGGGAATTTCTGGTAACAAAATTCTTACTGTTTCGCATTTCAAAGATAGTATTTGTTTTGTTGTTCATCATTATCGAAATGTTCCCGGAATTAAAGAAAGTTATTCAGAAAGTAAGTGTGAGGTACTTTTTGTGCCTGAAATATAAGAAAGCAAAACTAAAAAGAAAAAAAAAAGGAGAGAAAAAGAAAACACTTATTACAAATATTGCCATATTCATAATATTAAAACGTGGCTGCAATTTGGAAAACACAGTTGCATTAATTTAGACAGAAAAGAGGATTAAACTTATCCATACTATCTACAGCTTTTTTTTTCGATAACACAACTTGTTTGTTTGGATTCCGTTAAATTTTGCGATAATTTTAAAAAAATATATAGAAATCTATGTATTAAAAAGAGCATACTATGCGACGGTAATAATTTAATTAATATTTAGTTTCTCATTATTTTTAAAACTAAAATTATTTGAAATTATAAAAATATTAAATAATAACAAAACGTCAAATTATTGTACCAAATTTGCAAATTTTAGTAAACATAATAAACACAAATTGTAAAAAAAAAATATCGTATTATAAAAATTCCAGTATTAGTTCGATTACAATAATAATGCTTTGACACAGTGACACGTAAATCCTAAAGACATTGTTATTATAATTTTTATAGCACTATAATTAAAGTGGAAATAAAATAGTTCTAAAATTTGTCTTTGAGAAAATGGGGGAAACACTACAATAGTGAAATAAAGTAAACTTTGTTTTGATTTTCAATAATTGTTCATTAATATTTAATAGTTTTTAATTTAATTTGATAAATTTTCGCTTTAATAACTTTATTTCTTTACTTCCCCGACAGTTTAGAAAAAAATTGTTCGCCATAAAACTTTTTTGCTGCTCATAGTGAAACAATTATTTAACACATATCCATTGCGAAATTCGTCACTTCACCGTCTATCCCAAAAAGACAAAAAGCAAAAATTCTTGATTTCATAGTTAATCACCAGTAACCAAAAGACGGGAATTCGTCATTTCATAGTCGATCACCAGGAGACAAATGACAAAAATTCATCATTTTATATTAAATCACCAAGAGCCAAATTTCACAGTCAATCATAAACAGCCAAGGCCAAAAACCAAAAAATTCATCATTCACCAACAGCTAAAAGGCAAAAATTCTTCATTTCGTAGTCAATCACCAGGAGACAAATGAGAAAAATTCATCATTTCCTATTAAATCACCAAGAGCCAAAAGGCGAAAATTCATCATTTCACAGTCAATCACAAATACCCAAAATCAAAAATTCTTCATTTCATAGTTAATCACCCGTAANTCGATTATAATAATAATGCTTTGACACAGTAACCCGTAAATCCTAAAGACATTGTTATTATAATTTTTATAGCACTAAAACTAAAGTGGGAATAAATTATTTCAAAAACTTGACTGCGAGAAAATGGGGGAAACACTACAATAGTGCAATAAAATAAACTTTGTTTTAATTTTTAATAATTGTTCATTAATATTTAATAAATTTTAATTTAATTTGATAAATTTTCGCTATAATAAATTTATTTCTTAACTTCCTTGGCAGTTTAGTAAAAAAATTGTTCACCATAAAACTTTTCTGCAGCTCATAGTGAAACAATTATTTAACACATATCCATGACGGAAATTTGTCACTTCACGGTCAATCACAAAAAGCCAAAAAGCATAAATTCTTCATTTCATAGTTAATCACCTGAAACCAAAAGACGAAAATTCGCCATTTCATAGCCGATCCCCAGGAGACAAATGAGAAAAATTCATAATTTCATAGTAAATCCCCAAGAGCCAAAAGGCGAAAATTCATCTTTTCGCAGTCAACCACAAAAAGCAAAAATTCCTTATTCCATAGTTAATCACCAGAAACCAAAAGACGAAAATTCGCCATTTCATAGCCGATCCCCAGGAGACAAATGAGAAAAATTCATCATTTCATAGTAAATCTCCAAGAGCCAAAAGGCGAAAATTCATCTTTTCGCAATCAACCACAAAAAGCAAAAATTCTTCATTCCATAGTTAATCACCAGAAACCAAAAGACGAAAATTCGCCATTTCATAATCGATCCCCAGGAGACAAATGAGAAAAATTCATTATTTCATAGTAAATCCCCAAGAGCCAAAAGGCGAAAATTCATCTTCTCGCAGTCAACCACAAAAAGTCAAAAAGCAAAAATTTTTCATTTCATAGTTAATCACCAGAAACCAAAAGACGAAAATTCGTGTCAATTTCTTCATTTCACAGTTAATCACCAGGCAAAAATTCGTAATTTGTTAAGTGTATTTAAAAATTGATTATCATTTTGAAAACGACGGTATCATGAATGGTACCATGGCTAGAAGGATATGTGTTAACCTAAAGAACGTACGTGATATTACCTTTAAATGCATGCAGAATATATGGAATACTGTATTAAAGCTCGTATTTGAAAAACTCTCAGTTCAAGATCAAGTAAAAGATATTGTTAAATTAAGCAGGCAGGAAGGCGTCAACACGCCTTGACGATTATAGTTAGCCAAAGGGGCCGCATGCCAACACTTTCGAAGGAAACCCATTGCCAGTGTTGACAATACTTCACTGCAGACGATTCTCTTTCGTCTTTCTCCTCTACATTTTAACAGACCCCCGGGACAACCAGGAAATAGAACCAACGTAACAAACATCATTCAATCTCACGAAAGAAAAAAAAATAAAGGAGTGAAGTATAATGAGAGTTGGAACCCAAATTAACAGACGATAAATTTTCCCTAGTGTTTTTTTTTCTTTCCACAATAAATCTAAATAATTACCACTTAGTTAAAGAACTTTCACACTACAAGATGCATTTATCGTTTTAATATCTGAAAGAAATCAGAATAAATTATCAAAATGCATAGACTTAAACCAATAATTTTACTATCAATTTTTCTAAATTAAAACAAATTCTCATTTTTATTTTTAAATTCTGTATTTATAAAATTTCTAATTTTCATTTCTTTCAAATTGTGTATTTGATAATTGAAACTTACTTGAAACAATAAATCTATATATATATTTCTCTTACACGGCGACAAAGAAAAGCCTCATTACAACTCCCCGAATGGCAACGCTAGAAAATCGACCAATGATTGCCGCTAAAAATTTTCACATGACAAATCTAGCTGAGGTAGCTCAACATATAGCGCTTTTAAAAATGGAAAATGAAATAACCAGAGATAGGCAATCNCGATCCTAAACATTTGTTTTTCCATTATTAGGCCGGAAATATAAATAGCAACCCTCGTACCTTTTTAAAATATTTAAATAAAATATTGCATAGACAAAAAACAAATCAAACTACGGATGATAAAAACAAAGAAAATAAAAAATTTAACTTTTATTCATATATTACTGTTATCAAACTTATTGGAATCTTCTTTGTTTATTGAGAATTTTATCACGTGACTAGCTTGTCCAATAAGAAAGAATATTAGAATTTGTTATCACGGGAAAAAGATTTTTATGTTATACATAGTAAGAAATGTAGAGAAAAGAAATTAAAAGTCTGTCAGGAATCCCGATTTATCCGGTTCCGTCAAATATTTGAAATTCTTTCGGATGTAATTATAACGCATTCCAGAAAACGATTGATTTTTAATGGATGTATTGATACGTCAAGAAAAAATTGGGTTAGCGTTTTAGTGACGGACAGTTACTCATAAAAAATTCTACACGTAACAACATAAATTTTATGCAACTATATTGTTCCGCGTAATAAATTTTAATACAATTTAATTAGTTACCCTCTATGACATTAATAGTTGTTTAATTATCGCATTTTTGTGCCAGTTGAGTGAAGATCGTGGTTGCAATAACGAGTAACAATATGAATTTTACAATACACGTAACAATATAAATTTTATACAATTACATATTTATACAATTTGTACATTATATTTATACAATTTGTTCCGCGTAATGAATTTTAATACAATTCAATTAGTTACCCTCTATGACATTAATAATTGTTTAATTATCGCATTTTTGTGCTAATTGAGTGAATATCGCGGTTAAAATAACGCGTAACAATATAAATTTTACAATACACGTAACAATATAAGTTTTATACAATTATATTCTTCCGCGTAATAAATTTTAATACAATTCAATCAGTTACCCTCTATGGCATTAATAATTGTTTAATTATCGCATTTTTGTGCTAATTGAGTGAAGATCGCGGTTACAATAAAGCGTAACAATATAAATTTTACAATACACGTAACAATATAAATTTTGTGCAATTATATTGTCCCGCATAATAAATTTTAATACAATTCAATCAGTTACCCGTTATGACATTAATAGTTGTTTAACTATCGCATTTTTATGCCAATTGAGTGAAGATCGCGTTCAAAAAAATGGAAAATTATATCAAGTAAATAATCAAGTAAATGTAATGAAATAAAGAGTGAATCAAGTAAGTAATGCAATAATCTTTATAACCAAGGGTCCCACCCTCAGCTGGCTCCGCTCTTCAAACCCCGGAACGACTCTCCCAGTTTCTTTCAGATCGCTTCGCTCGCTCAGTCATTACACACTCGCTTATTTTAGTCTCGCTTTGCTTGTATGCAGGTTCTAAAACTAAATTGTAAAAACATGTAATATATTTATCCTGCGAAACTTTCGACTCAGAAATATTTCATTCAAGTTATTTACATTACGATTAGATTTATATATATTTCAAAGCTGCTTGGAAATGTTACACTTGGTATAATGATACATAGATTTTGCCGATTTAAAATTGCAATTAAAAGATTAATCTATTTGAAGACGCAACAGTTTTAAGGACTTTATCTTAGCATGAAAAATTTATAAAAACCAGAGAAAAAGTTTGAAAAAAGAAAATAAAAACGTAACAAAATAGGTAAAATTAGAGGTAGTATACCAGAGTTAAAAAAAGTAAAATCAATAAGCAACGTATTTCTGACGGATCTTTGCTCATAAAACGCAGCATCATTAAATCTAAAATATAGCTCTAAATTATTTTGTCACTTGCGAAAATTAATAAGCATTGTTAAAACAAAAAAAAAGAGATAAGTTTGTTTATATGAACCATATAAATTGTTCACTTTTCACACTTTATTTCTGCATAACTTAAAGCTCATTTAGTATTTCACTGCCAATGCAAGGCAAGAAATTTGATAAGTTTGTGACAATTGAATCATTAGTGTTTTATAAAAAATAGTTAAGAAGTAATGAATGTAGAACATTTTTTCGTAACACTAGCTATTGTGAATTAACAATGAACTAAGATTGCATTTAGTTCTTTAACTATTTAACAACAACAAATTTAGTTTCATTGGCAGTGTTTACTTTTTAGTGTTGCAAGTGTAAGTGCCAATTAAACAAAAATGCTTTTTATTACGTAGCTGTTTATAAATAAACTGGCCTGGCTTGGAAATAAATCCGTACTTTATAGATTAAGGGATTAGTATGAACTAAATGTAATTTTCAAAAATTAGTACTTATAGTTTAATTACTTTAAAAGTGAACAAAGTGATACAATACTACACATTAGAGTTCGATTCGATGATTAGATTCGAATCCACAACTTTCAACTGACTCAAATCAGATGATTTGAATCAGTGATTCAAATCAGTTGATTTTATAGAAATGGATTTAAATTACAACGAATAATTGTTTCCTAAATTTCAGTTATCTTTGTTTCACAGTGACGCTATGTCATGTAGTATAGCTAAAAATTTCTGGTAGAACCTAAGAGATTCTTAAGCATTCATTATTTATGACAAGATTTTCCAGTTAAAGAATTCGATAAATTCAGATATATATATAAAAAATAAAAAAAAAACATATTTCTTTTGTAGTTTCTTAAAATTTGCCATAGTTAAAAATATTTATAGCTTTTAGCAATATATACAATATAATATTACGAAAGAGATAATAAGTATAACAGGTGGGCTGAAAAGTTCGTAGGCTAACATAGAAAAAAAAATTTTTTTGATAAAATTTCATTTTATTATTCAATATAGTTTCCTTCAAGGGCGATACAACAATTATAGAGGTCATATAATTTTTCAATACCATTTTTATAGTACGATTTGTCTTTAGCCTCAAAATAGGGCTTAGTTTCGGTGACTACTTCTTCACGGGCGCTAAATTTCTTTCCAGCGAGCATTGTCTTGAGGTCTGAGAACAGGAAAAAATCGCTGGGGACCAGATCTGGAGAATATCATGGATGCGGAAGCAATTCGAAGACCAATTTATATAATTTTGCCTTCGTTTTCATTGACTTGTGACACGGTGCATTGTCTTGATGAAACAGCACTTTCTTTGTCTTCAAATGGGGCCGTTTTTCTGCGATTTCGTAGTTCAAACGCTCCAATAAAGCTATGTAATAGTCGATGTGGATGGATGTTCCTTTTTCAAGATAGTCAATGAATATTAAACCATGAGCATTCCAAAATACTGATACCACAACTTTGCTTGCTGACTTGTGCATCCTTCCAAGCTTTGGAGTTGGTTCTTCTCATGCAGTTCACTCGCTGACGGTCGATTGGACTCCGGTGTGAAATTATGGAGCCATGTTTCACCCATTGTCATATATCGACACATAAATTGAGATTTCTTACGATTAAACAGCTTCAAACACAGCTCAGAATCATCAATTTGTTGTTGTTTTTGGTCAACTGTGAACTCGTGCGGCACCCACTTTGCCTAGAGCTTTCTCATACCCAAATATTCATTCACGATATGTCTAACACTTTTCTTTGATATCTTTAGAGTCTCAGATATTCACTTTCACTCAACTTCACTCAACTATTCACTCAACTTCACTTTACGGTAATCTAAAATTATTTTGTGGACGTTTTTGATATTTTCGCCGCTAACAGCTTCTTTGGGGCGTCCACGGTGCGTATCTTCTTCGGTGTTCATTTCGCCTCGTTTAAACTTAGCAAACCACTTCTCAATTGTTGATTTTCCTGGTACAGAGTTTGAATAATGTTTCTCAAGCCAAGCCTTGGCTTCAAGAGTATTTTTTTTTTTTTGCTAGAAAGCAATGCTTTTTAAAAACGCGAAATTCCTTTTTATCCATTGTTTTTAAACTAACAAAAGTTGCTTCACTAAAAATACTATATCTCACAAACTGTTAGTCCGACAGCTGTCAAATTTATACACGTGTCTTTCGAAGGTTAGAACTAACTAAAAATCATATGTTTTTAATAATAGTAGCCCCATCTATGTGTCAGCCTACGAACTTTTCAGCCCAACTGTTATT
>NC_092206.1:53748500-53758274 GCF_043381705.1 Parasteatoda tepidariorum
AGTTAATTTAAATAATCTAAAATATAGCTCTAAATTACTCCGTCACTTTTGAAAATTAATAAGCATAAGGAAAATAAAAAAAGAGATAAGTTTGTTTACATGAACCATATAAATTGTTCATTTTTCACCCTTTATTTCTGCATAACTTAAAGCTCATTTAGTATTTCACTGCCAATGCAAGGCAAGAAATTTGATAAGTTTGTGACAATTGAATCATTAGTGTTTTATAAAAAATAGTTAAGAAGTGATGAATGTAGATCATTTTTTCGTAACACTAGCTATTGTGAATTAACAATGAATTCTTACAGTTGTAAGATTACTTTTAGTTCTTTAACTATTTAACAACAACAAATTTAGTTTCATTGGCAGTGTTTACTTGTTAGTGTTGCATGTGTAAGTGCCAATTAAACAAAAATGCTTATTATTACGTAGCTGTTTATAAATAAACTGTTTGAAACTGGCCTGGCTTGGAAAAAAAACCTGTATATTATAGATCAAAGTGATTTGTATGAACTAAATGTAATTTTCAAAAATAAGTACTTATAGTTTAATTACTTTAAAAGTGAACAAAGTGGTACAATACGACACATTAGAGTTCGATTCGATGATTAGATTCGAATCACCAATTTGCAACAGACTCAACTCAGATGATTAGAATCAGTGATTCAAATAAGTTGATTTTATCGAAATGGATTTAAATTACAACGAATAATTGTTTCCTAAATTTCAGTTATCTCTGTCTCACAGTGACGCTATGTCATGTATAGCAAAAAATTTCTGGTAGAACCTAAGAGATTCTTACGCATTCATTATTTATGACAAGATTTTCCAGTTACAGAATTCGATGAATTCAGATTTAAAAAAAAAACACATTTCTTTTGTAGTTTCTTAAAATTTGCCATAGTTAAAAGTATTTATAGCTTTTAGCAATATACACTATATAATTATACGAGAGAGATAATAAGTATATTTATTTACATGAAAGAATTCATTTATGAGAAATAATAATAATATTTTTATCAACATTATATATAAAAGAAAAATAGTGACAGATAAGTAAACTTTTTTTTAATTTTTTGCTATTTCGAATTTTTTTGAAGCATTTGATACGAACCACGCGATTTGCAATTAGGTCGAAGTCATGTTATTCGAATCAGTGATCCAAATTACTAGATTCGAAATGAAATCTGAATCACTCTATCCAAATCACTGATCTGAATCACTTGATTGGAATCAGTGGATCGAATCACATGATTTGAATCATTGATCCGAATCACATGATATGAATCAGTTATTTGAATCACTTGATTCGAATTATTGATCTAAATCAATTGATTTGACTCACTGATATAAATCACTAGATATGAATCACTGATATGAATCACTTGATTCGATAGTGATCCAAATCGCAAAATTCGTATGAGTGATCCGAGTCACTTTATGAGAATCACTTTTTCAAATAACATGATTCGAATCATTGATCCGAACCACATGATTCGAATCACTGATCTGAATTACCTGGTTTAAATATTGATACAAATCGCATGATTTGAATTAATGATATGAATCAATTGATTCGAATCAGTAATCTAACTGACTTCATGAGAATCAATGATCTGAATCACTTGATTCCAATATGATATGAATTCTCATGATATGAATCACTTCATAAGAATCATTTATTCAAATCACACGTTTTGAATCATTTGATTCGAATCACTGCTTCGAATCATTTAATTCTAAGAGTGACCCAAATCACATGATTTGAATGAGTGATCTGAACCACAAGATTCGAATTCTTGATCTGAATCACATGATTCGAATATCTGTTCTAAATCACTGATAACTCAAATGATTAATATAGTTACCCAAATCGCATGACTTGAATCACTGATCTAAATCTTTTGGTTCGAATATTGATGCAAGTCGCTTGATTCCAATCACTGATAGGATTCACTTGATTCGAATATTGATCCAAATCACATGATTCGAATTCGTGTTACGAAACACATAATTTGTATCAGAGAATTGAATCACCTTATTTGAATTATTAACCCGAATCACTTGATTTGAACCATTTGATTCGAATAGTGATCAGAATTCCTTAATTTAAATCAACGATATGAGTCACTTCATAAGAATCAGCTATCCGAATCACATGAATTGAATTACTTATTTCGAATCTTTGATTTGAATATTGAATCGAGTTTTCGTGCGGATCACTGATCTGATATCACTTGATTCGAAAAGTGATCTGAATCTATTAATTCTAACAATGATCCAAAACACGTGATTTGAATCACTTGATTCGAATCATTGATTCGCATCACTGATACAAATCGTTTGATTCGAAACTGTTCTGAATCCCTTGACTTCAATCACTAATCAAAATCACATGATTCGAATCAGTGATCTGAGACACTTGATTCTTCCTCTCACGGCGTAATTTTTGCACAAATTGAGTGTTTTACTGTAATTTGTCTTATAATGAAAAAAAAAATTTTTTGATAAAAAATTATTAATTGCATAGTTACAAAAGAATTACAGGTATGCTAAGAGCAGAAACGTAAATATTTTTGATTATAAAATGTGATATTAAAACAATCAAAGGCAAAAACATAAGATAAGTGATCCGAAACAGTCGAATAATCAAAGTGAACTGATTCTATTGATTCAAATCACTTTGATGATTCACTTTGCCCAACTCTACTACATATACCTCTTTTAGCATTGTTATAATAGGCACTTAGTACATAACGTACTGCCCTGAATAATACATTATCAATTAATTAATGTTTAGTAGTAATATTTAATAACATTAGTAATTTATGTTGTCGTTAGTAATCATTAAACCTTTTAATTAATCTTTTAACCTTGCTATATTTTATCTCGGTGAATTCACTTTTAGTCGCCCAGCAGCTGAGTGGTAGCGCTTTGTACTTTCGTGCCACAGGGCCGGGAGCAAGTTTGTCTCAGCCTTTCATCTTTTCAGTGAATCGATAAAAGGAGTTACCAGGCTAAACACTCAGAGTTCAGCGTTCCGCTCAACCGAAACACCTGTTTCCTAGGGTCCAAGATCAAGAAAGCTGGGAGGGACACAGTAGGCCTTGGCCCACTATGAGCTGTCACGTCACTGAGTTTAGTTTAGAATTCACTCTTATTACGAAACTTGAATTTTTTAATCAGCTGCTGAGTATACGCCCTTCATAGGAGTTTTGTGTAATAATTGGTGGTTTATAATTAAGTTAATTTAAATAATTATTAAATTATTAGCACTATTATGCATTTTCTCACTATATTCGCACTTAGTTACATAACGTCCTTTTTTTGCTTCTCGTTGCCTTTATCAAATTTATAAAATCTCTGCTTATGAAGTCAATGTCAATACAAAGTTTCATTAATTTATTAGGTTACAACTACCCGGTAAACTGGCACTTCATCCATAACTTTTTATTAATTGTTGCCCTACAGAGTTACTTTACTTTATTAAGTCTATAATTATATTATACCTTTCTTAAGCTTACCACTCAATCGTGTTTCAAATTATCCCATAAAACTGATATTTACTCAAAAAACTTCCACTTTATATTGTTCTCTTTCAAGTGAGTTTGCATTATTAAATTTATAAAAGACACGCCTTTAAAGGTTTAACTCACAAATAAAAAGGTAAACAATACACACTATTATTCGACGAAAAAAAGTTGCTATTAATCGCGAACAACCGGTGATAGTTTAGAGATTTACCATAATCACGTGCTTTCTCCGTTCCACTGTCACTTCAGAAGTAAACGTTTTTTTTTTTTTCAATTCCCGTTGGTTTTACATTATTTAGGTATATATAAAAAAATTTTAGGAATATAACTATCAATAAATAATTAAATAAATAAGCAATTAGTTAAATAAATAAATAATTAAAAAAAATAATTAAATGAATAATTAAGTAAATAAATGAATAAATAATTAAATAAAAAAAAGAATCACATAGCTTTCAAATTACTTATTTACTCATGCCAACTCTACGTCTTTCGAAAACTATATCCACGTTGATTTCACCTGTCGTTTATATTCTTTTTTTTAATCTTTTTGCTACTGAATTTACCGTATTTTTTAACTTATGGAGCTGATTGAAGTTTTTGTTTATGAAAATAGACATTCACAAAGTTACTTATAGCTGGAACTTAATTTATGGAGCTAATTGACAAGCTTTGGTCTATGAAAATAAACATTCGCAAAGTTACTTTTAATTGAAATTTAATTTCTAGAGCTGATTAAAAAGGTTTTGTTTATTAAAATAGAATTCACAAAATTACTTTCACCAGGAACTTAATTTATGGAGCTGGTTGACAGGTTTTTGTTTATAAAAATCCATATTCACATAGTTATTTTCATCTGGAACTTAATTTATGGAGCTGTACATGAGATTGACATATTTTTGATTATAAAAACATTAATTCAGAAAGATACTTTCATCTGGAACTTAATTTATGGAACTGTACATGTGATTGACATATTTTTGATTATAAAAATATTCATTCAGAAAGATACTTTCATTAGGAACTTAATTTATGGAGCTGTACATGAGATTGAGATATTTTTGATTATAAAAATATTCATTCAGAAAGATACTTTCATCTGGAACTTAATTTATGGAGCTATGTACATGAGATAGACGAGTAAGTTGGTTATTTTTCCATTTCCAAAGATAAGGAGGTTTGAAAATGAAGCAGAATATGGAAAGATCTTAGGTAAACGTTTATTTTTTCTCTCTTATCCTTGAATTTAAAGAGTTCACAGTTTTTGGCTTCACTATCCAAATGCTATCAACTGCTTTGAGATAACATGATGAAGCCGCAGTAAAACGTTGGGACAAGGTATGAAATCTCATCTTTGGGATAGGTGCCAATAAATAAAATATATAATTAAATAAATAGTAAACAACTTTCACAAATCTAATTAACGTGTTTCCTCGAAGGAAAATAAATGTTGAACGTTAAAGAAAAAGAAACGATTCAAATATTTTGATGGTAAAATAGAAAAAAATTTGAATAAGTATCAATCATAAGACAGAAATCCATGAATAATCAATTAATTTATCGGAAGTTAAGCATATTTTTTTAAAAGATAAAATAAAATGCAGGAAATTGACGTGTTTTTAAAAACATATATTTTTTTTTATAAAATCGTCTATGTTTTCTTGGTTATTATAAAATGTTCTCAATTTTTTAAAGTCTACATATTCAATAAAGTCTGCATAGTCTATTTAGTCTATAAAGTCTAGAAACCTCGTCTTTATACTTTCAAAAGCTGAATTATAATATGGGTTCCTTGCACCATAATACAATGCAAGATTGCTGGAACCTTAATTGAATCATGTTCTAGAACCACAGAATTGCTTAATGAAGTTTAGGAAACATGATGATATGGTCCTACTGACCAAATCAGCACTATATTAAAGCTGAAGCATATTTGAATGATTTCTTTTTAACGCTTCAAAATTACAGTGAATGTCGGCTAAATATTTTCGAGTGCGAAAATTGAACTATTCTGAATGGAAAAACAGTGCAAGAGAGAAATTAACTACAACCTATTTCAAATGGGTAAACATTTAATTTGCGATTTTGTATGTTTCTAAGGCCAATTTAAGCTTTTTTTGATGAATGAGTTCAAATTTTGTTAGTAAAACAATACGATATTTGCGATAGTAAAAATATACAATGATAATAAAAAATTATAGAAACTTCCAAATAACACTAAAAAATAAAAGGAAAAAGCAGTATTGTATAGTTTGTCTAAAGTAAGAACTTCCCTAGCCATTCGTCTGGACTCGTGGCGGTGGCTATGGTAACGAGGTATAATTATTTCAAGTAGGGGTGTGGGGTCACTGTTTAGGACAGGTTTTGGCTGGGGCCGGCGAGAGAAAGGGAATATTTTCCTTCGGTCTATTGTGTTAGCCCTAGAGTGAAGAGAAGCTACCCTCCCTGAAATGCGCTATTCTTATTTCCATAGCAGCAGACAGCCTCAGACTTTGTGACGGGGGAATTCTTACCGTAGACAAACTATATGTCTACTGTAGTTTTGATTATCATTTGGCATAAGGACATCATAAAAAAGTTTTTCATACAAACATTAATGTTTGTAAACGTCTTAATTGTAAAGTTTAAAAATGTAACACAAAAGTAAATACATTGATTAAATATACAAAAAAAAAAAATGATTTGAGTTACCATAAAAATATTTAAAAAATTTGAAACATTCAGAGCCATAAGTTTAAAAATATATTAAAACCACAGAAAATAACATTATTTTAAAACTGATCATTGTTTAGGTATAAATAAGACAACGAGTTGGGCTAATCGGTAAAAACATGTCAAACGTTGAGAATTCGAAAATAAAACGGTAAGTTAAAAAAACAAGGGTAGCTAAAACGTTTACGTGCTGTAGCCAATTAAGTAAGAAAACTGTTGGCTCAGATCCTGAGCATTTCGTTCATCACTTTATTTATTACTTACATACAAAACAGTCGGCATTCGCCCGAACAGAAATCAAACGTCACCTGGAAATTTCAATTGGTAAACAAATGGATTTACATTATAAAACTAATTAAATTTAAATCCAGTTGTAATAGTTGTATCTAGCATTTATAATGAAAACCAAATATATACTTGTCACTTGGAAAAACTTCATAAGCTTCAGAATTTAGGATTGGAAAAGTCGAAATGATTCGAGCAGTCAAATATCATGACTCATCAACACGCAAATGAAATGGTAACAAAATAGATTTGGAAAAAAAAGAAAGAAAAAAGTAACATTGCCAACGAAAAAATGGAAAAGAAAATAACAGCGAAATGCAAAGCAAAAAAACAGGGAAAAATAGGGGCATAAAAATGCAAATCAGGATACATTTCCAGGCGGGATTGAAGAGCTGATGTCATTAACTAGGTAATAGGCATTCGTATGAATAAATAAAGATTTTGGGAATAAAAACCCGCTGGTATGAAAGGGGGGGGGGGTCGAATTTTGATGTTTTCGAACTTAAATTTTAAACAAAATTCCAAAAGCAGTGTATGGTAATGGACGAACTATCGAGTTTTTGATGATTTGCTCTAAATAATCTAATTTTAAAACGTGCCTGGTCTGCACAATGTAGCCAAGGTTGCATTTTTAAATTATGTGTTAAAATGCCTCTGGGATTATCAATATTGTTAAGACCTTTAAGGAATTTAAATTTAAGGAATTTATGGATTTCAATATTTTCCTTTAATATTAAAATTAAAAAATAATAAAATATAAACAATTGTTCAGAACTATTTTTTTGCATGGCATTATATTTGTGCAAATCAGCTTTATAACTGCGTGATTTTTTTTTAAAAATTCGCGCAATGAGTTTTAAGAGTTACAACAGAAAATCCTAAAACTAAAAAAAAATATTAAATTGCACTAAGAAAAAGAGTATGGTTAAAACTATCAGAATGTGGTTAAATTAACCTTCTTCCTGATTCTATAGGAGCATCTAACCGAATTTTACCGAAGCGATTTGGTAACGATTTTCTTAAAAATAACAAAATAAAGTGGTTTTATAACATGTGATAAAATCTGATAACCGTGATAGAATTTGGTAATTTTATCATGATAACTTTAGAAAATGGCATAAAAATCATTTATTCGGTTAAATTTACTTTTCAATTTTGTATTTTTTTTACTAAGTTTGTGATATTAATAACTATAATTTTGAAACCCAAAATTTACTGTAAACTGTTATCATATGAACGGAAAAATCAAAAAATTAATAGTTTTGATATCGTAAATTTTGGTTTTAAAATGCCCAGAATTATGGTTTTAATTTTTTTTACCAGACATATTATTACTCTATAATACGGTAATTTTAACAAAACTTCTTTTTCCATGTGTTCAAATTTTTAGCCACTGTCTAGGTTAATTAAATTTAATAAAATCTGTCAAGAATAAATATTAGATACAAAAGTACGGTTTATTGTTCGATTTTGCTTTTCAATTAGGCGCGTATTTAAGACTAACCCTTTGATCGTTTGAACCATAAATATGCCATTTTGGTAAATGACAATTGGGTAATTAGGCTTTACCTTTTTTACCTCGATTTTAAAAAAAAAAATACGTGTAGAAAAGAACAAAACAATTTTTTAAGCGCAAGACTAAGAAAAGAAACCGCATAGACAGTAAAACAATAAAAATACATATTTTGACATAAATATATCAAAATAATGCATAGTGACTTGAAAGTTTAATTTCTAGCTAAAAAAGAATAAAATGAGAAATAGTTAAAGAAAAAGTTAGATCGTAATAAATGACTACATATGTTACTCTTACAAAATACATTTTAAACATTCTTATATGTACTCTAGAAAGATATAAAAAAGAAACTGTAAAGCTCAAAACAAAATTACTTTTTATAGAAAATTCTTTAAGAGCAAAAAAAAAATGCTGAAGTTAAGATCTAACTCATAAATCGAGTACATAAAGCTCTCGTATTACTTAAAATAGATAAATATATAGATAAAATATATTTTAACGTTGGGGGAAAAAACACTGAAACCATTAAAAAATCTTTAAATCTTCAAACTATTAAAAAGAATGTGGAATAGTTACCCAAACTGTTCTTTGTAAAAATAATAAATATAGGAAAAATTGGAGTAGAAATATAAAAATCTTGTTCCAAATTCATTGCTTTATATTATATAGAATCACATTCTAACAGAAATGTTTAAAGGAAACTAGTCTTAAGAAGAAGAAATGAAGAGTCATATTAAAAAAATAGGCTAAACTTGTCATACTTTAATGTCTAAAAATTAACCTTTCCTACAAAGAAATATGTTAAAAGTTTCATACAGAATTATACTTAATTCACAAAGGGAAATGTATAACTAACTTAATATAACCAGATAGAAAACTTCATATACTTCAAAAATATACAAAATTGAAATGACAATCGTCAGGTTTCAAGCGCATCAAAAATAGGCGTTCATTTTCAAGACTTGAATGTAAAGACATAAAAATGATTTAGAAAAAAAGCATAATGTTGAAAACGAAAAAAGGAAAAGTAAAGGTAAGAAACGGAAACTAGAAAAACCATAGTAGCTGAGAGAGAGAAAAAAGATTTAAAAAAATAATAAATAAAAAATCAGGGTAAAATGTATTTACACGTATTACGGGGAAGTGGGAGGAATTAATGTCGTTAACAAGAGAATCAGCATTCAAATGAATTAAATAAGATTCCAGGGTATCAAGATGAGCCGACGTGACTGGGGTCAAAAATGTGTTTTTCATGCGCTTGAAACATGTTGACTGTCATTTCAATTTTGTTCATTTTTGAAGCTTGCGAAGTTTTAAATCTTATCGCTTTAGTTTCTTGGGATTATGAATGCTTGGGATTATGAATTTGGGATTGGACTTATAAAATGCTCATGTCTAGGACTGGGCTATAAATCGATATATCGCGACATATCTATTTAACGCCTGAATCGGCAAGCCGATACAGCGACTTTCGTTCCAGGCGATGCATCAGAAATCTGATTTAAGCCGTCGAGTAAAGAAGACGAACGATATAGCGATATACGATATAGCGATATAAGACACGCAAAGATGTCTTACGTTCCGATGCCAACTCGCGCTGGGGAAGACGATGTACGTATCGTTATATTGAAACGGCCTTGATTGATGAGCGGTAGAATCAGAATCAGTTTTGAGAACATATATCGTGATCTCGCATGTTCGTTTCCGCACCTCTTAGTTTTTTTTTCT
>NC_092206.1:54078983-54102737 GCF_043381705.1 Parasteatoda tepidariorum
CTCAGCTAGATTTGGCATGTGACATTTTTAGCGGCAATCATTGGTCGATTTTCTAGCGTTGCCATTCGGGGAGTTGTAATGAGGCTTTTTTTGTCACCGTGTAAGAGAAATATATATATAGATTTATAAGATAAAGGTGAATCAATTGCTATTTTAATTATGTCTAGTGTTTATGAATTTGAAACCTGTTTTGAGTTGTTTAAGCATTTTAAACGGTGATTTTAACGAATTTTCCGTATAATGAATTTTTTATCGGGATTTAGCGACTTCGTTAAATAGAGGTTCGACTGTATTTATCTGGTAATGCCTTTTGACGAAAAAAGGGAATTGTAAATCATTTTTTAAAAAAATTGCCTTTTTTTCAAGCATTAGTAAATTTAAAAAAAAAAAATCTACATAGCTCTGTAGTTGTTCGTGTATATGTTACCGTCAAACTGTATAATTCAGTTATTTCATAGAATAGCTAGGTATTTCATGAAACAACTAGACAAGTCAGTTAAAGTATATAATAGCTGAAAAACTTCATACTTTTATTCTTATACTAACTAATGATAGACCGTTAAAGTTAAAAAATAAACAATTTCGAAGTTATTTTTCTAAATTAATTGATTATAGATAGCTAAAATCTCTCAAAAAAACATTGTATCCCTATTGCGGATGATTAATTGATAAATAATAAGGAAAAGCAGATGATATAATTTATAATTGCTCATATTAATAACTACGTCTAAAAGTCACGGAACGAAGCTCTCTCACACACACACACGTCATAAGCCGTTCAAAACTGACTAAAAGCAGCTAGAACCGATTCAAAGAATTTTCGAGTGCTGTTTTTTATATTTTAACGATCAAGTAATCGTTATTCTATAGAATGCTTAGTTAAACCGTAGAATTCAATAATTTTATACACTTTAACTGATTTGTCTAGTTATTTCAGGAAATACCTAGTTATTCTATGAAATAACGGATTTCACACTTTGACGGTAACATATAATAATCGAAAAAAATTAGCAAATGCTGTTTTTTCGGCAGCACCCTACCGAAAACCATCGGCTTCATTGAAGAATTTGTATCCTTTTGGAAATATACATTTTTAATGTTCATTAGATCTATAATAAATAACCTGCATCAGAATTTCGAATGATTTCATTGTCGAAAATATTCCCTAATTAGGCTTATTTATGTAGGATGTACTTGTACTGATATTCCTACTTGAATTCGTACTTGTGCTGATATTCCTATACAGTATTTTATCCTGATTTGTAGCTTTTTTTCTTGATATTTCGGACTTTTTGCGTGTAATCGGAGCATCCTCTTTTCTAGAGATTACAAAAATAGATTTCAAAATAATCAATCAGAACGAGCTAAGATTTTAGAACTTCAAACTCAGGGACCAAACACTAATTAAATACGTGGTTCATATAGTCATTATGTCATGATTTATTGTTTTAAAGTTTTTGGAAATTTGGTCATTTTATGAAAAATATGCTCAGTTAAAAAATTTTACATTATCAATTTTTATAGCAATGAACTCAGGGGCTTATATTATTTTCAATAACAATTTCGGATTTTTGTAATTTTCACAATTATTGATTAGTCTCTTTGTCTGATATTTAAAATATTCCATTCCTTCAACAGTGCGCAGTGAATTGGGGATTATACAATGAATTACTTAGGCACGAAAATGTTAAGCAGCATATTCATTGTGTTTTCGCCACGAAATCATTAAAACCCAACTTTAAAATTATTTGATTGAGAAAATTTAGAACACGTTACCAATTTTTATTAATTAGGAATATTACAGAATATTTACTAGTTGATAGTGATTTCTTTTATGCAACTGCTCCATTAATAAAACTGTACTGGAAACTGGAAGACATTCTGTTGTGAACGAAGTAATGTTTGAATGAAAAATAGAGCATTTTGTTATTTTTTTTACGATAAATAAGTCTTTATAACAAGTCTTTATAACGGTAGAACAATTTATACTTTTTTTAGTTATCGTTTGCCCTTTTTAAATATAGTCTGGTATATGTTCACTCCTCCAAAAAATGTCCTGATTTTTTCAGAAAAATGTCCCGATTTTTTCTTTGGTTCTTTTCCTTGAAGAAACATTAGCTAGAAGATTTGTCACTTTTTACAATAAATATTAGGTCAAACAACTTGATAATCACAAAAGGTGATTCTTAATTTCTCACCCATTTGTTAAATGCAGTTTTCAGATTCTTTAAAATGCCTTAAACAAGTTTCAATGGATATGTAATTAAAAAAATAAACAAATAAGTAATAAATTTAAAGAAAAAGAGCAATGACTTGCCCCACTAGTGATTCAATAGCGTTTTTCGCTCCTACCTTTAATATTGATTTGCAATGTGTACAGTTTCTTTAAATTCTATTTTCGATAAGGGTTTTAGAAATAGGGTTAGGTTAATAAGGAACACCTAGTACAATTCAATCAAATATTTTTTCCCAGAATTATTTAGTCCATCTATCACCTCGAAAATCTTGAAAACTTGTAATCTTGAAAACAAATAGCCACCGTAATTTTGCTATGCGTATTGGAGAAATCTCCAGTATTTAAGAATCAGCCGTACACATTTTAGACTAAGTGCACTGAGCTCAGTAAACATTCATTTCTTAATTAGCCTGATTTATTTCGGACAGTTTGAACTAAGTTCATAGAAATGAAGTATTGTTGCTCTATTGTCTTCATTAATTATTGTACAGTTTTATCTAATTTAATAAGATTGAGTAATTTGGAACACATTTTCTTATTAGCCTAAAAGCATTCAAAAATAGGGTTGAAATGAGCTTAACTGAAATAAACTGACTGAAATAAGCCTAAATAAGGTTAGGCGAATTTGTTTTTATAACCGTCGTTGAACAGCCGACCTATTATTATGGGTTTACGGTTACTAATGTTCAACTCCGTAGCCTTGTAATTTTGAACCCAATCTAGAAGACAAGGGAACTCTTGGATCGAGAATTGGGAAAAATTTTGCCTTCGTGGAGGACTTTTTGATGGAGCTAACCCGCATTTGTGTTACATGGAGAGGAAGACCACGAGAACCTCCCACGGTTAGCCTGACGGCAAGGGGACTCTAACCCATGATCCGTCTACCACTGAGGATATTTCACGTCAGCACTGTGCACGCCGGATGCGGAATTCGTATGGACTGGGATTCGAACCCGGTTCGCCTCATTTGCAATGCGTATTAGAGAAATCTCCTGTATTTAAGAATCAGCCGGACACATTTTGCACTGAGCTCAGTAAACGTTCATTTCTTAATCAGCCTGGTTTATTTTAGGCAGTTTGAAATAAGTTCACAGAAATGAAATCTTGTTGTTCTATAAGTTTCATCAATTATTATCAACAGCTTGATCCAATTCAATGAGATTGGAGTAATTTGTAACACATTTCTTATTAGCCTAAAAGCATTTAGGCTGATTGAAATAAGTCTCACAAATGTTAGGCGAATTTGAAAATGCTAGATTTTTTTCAATTAACCAGTGACAAAATATCGGTGATATTTGCAGAACTTTAAAATTAGGTTTACGGCCCACATAAATGGTTAGAGTTGATAAAATGTGAGTCTCCCTTCATTTTTTGAACCCAAATAAAGATAACTCGCCAAACTATAGTAACCTTTCTTCTTTTTTTTTTATCTCGTAAACTGAAACGGGGCGAAAAGAGATGAGAGAGCGGCTGGTCGCCCTCGGCTCCTGTTTACTTGAGCTGTTGCGGAGAAGAAAAAATAGAAAGAAAGAAGAAAAATAGAAAGAGAGAGAGAGAAGAAAAAAAGCGACCTGCCGATTCTTCTCTGGAACAAGTAGAAAGAAAAGACAGGCGGGCGGACTGGTTGGTGGTCTTCTATTCCAAGTGGGTTGTGTGTGCGTGATGCGCGTGCGAAAAAGGGGGTCTAGGCCTCGTGACATACGAACGCCGGAGTGATGACTGATGGGTTGTTCTCGTCTGCCGGCGGTCGATCGGCTTCTTTTTTTTTTTTGTTCCCTTGCCCGTTCCACTTTCAGTTTTTAATGGCGGGTCTGCCTTTTTCGATTTTTGTTTCGTTTTCTTCTGTCCCTTTTTTTTCTATATCCAGAAGCAAAAGTAATTTTTTTTCTAAGCTTCTGTCTGTTGCTGGGGTAACTATGAATCGCTAAATGGAAATAAAATAAAAAAAGTTCTTTTAGAAAAGAAAACAACTTTGTTAGATGCGAGTGTAAATCGTTCCCTAATGAAGAAGTAATTTTCGGACCTTTTTTTTATTATTATTTTGATTTATGTACGAGTATTACTTTAGGGTTGCCTTATTTTCACTCAATTTAAGACCCTTTTTTTGCACACCTTTTGACAATATAGATTTCTTTATATGCGTATATATAACTTTAAGGAAACACTACTGTGAAAAAAAATGAGATAACAAAAATGAATTTTCTGCAGCAGTATCGAGAATATAATTTTTTTTTTATTGAAAGAATTATGATGTATTGTTAAAACCGAGTTATACTTTTTCTAAATAGAATAGGCGATTCACTGTTACAAAATTTCACCACTCTCCATACTTTCCCTCTTTCCTTAGCCTTAGTTTCCTTGCTTTTTTCTCCACCCAGAAATATTTCAACTTCATTTTGAGAGATTTGTCGAAACCATGGTAACAAAGAGGGGCACGGTGTGGAGAGTGGGGAAATCGCCTAACCTTGCTATGCCTATTCTGTTTAATATGAATATAGAGAGCAATAGCACTGATTGCCACTCAATTGTAAAATATAGGAGGAATTATTTAAAAGCATGCCTTTTTAAATTTTGCAATCTATTGGCATAATTTATGAGTCTGTCACTCAATTTTTTTTCCAGCAACATAAATTTAAAGCTAATAGTGAAAAAGTGATTCTAAGAAGTTTTCATCGCAAAAATTATTTTCTCAAAAAATGTTTTTTTCCTTCGCATTAAAATAATGGTGTTAAACATATTTCTTATTCTAATATTGATATGAATGCTAATCTTCCCATAATTTAACTATTGTAATCTCCTTAGCTTAAAGAAAAAGAGAAACTTATACCCATATTCTTTAACAAATGTCTAAAAACGGACTTTCAAATTTCGTATAACTTACAATCTAATGCAATAGAAAAATTTAATGCACATAAAGTGTTTTCATTAATGTTACTCGATAGCATCAGACAACTTAAAATTTAATGTAGATGATTTGATACTTAAGTATTTTAATTAATTTTGTACAACAACAAAAGTTTCGAATTTGAAAATTTTCCTTGTAGAATCGTTGTGGAATCTAAATTCGAATAAATTCTAAGGTTTCTGTATGATTCTACGTTTTTCTAGTGTTTTTTATAGTAACAATCAGTATGCATAATTATAGACAATTTTTTAAAATTATTTTTTTTGACTGATTTAAATTGTCTTTTTCCAGCTACATTATTTATCGCGGTAAAATTTCTGTGATTCTTTAAACATTATTTTTATCTAAACCTACATTTTCAATAATCTATACAACCAATGCAAAATAGACAAGATGTTTTATGCATATCATTTCATGGAAGAAAAAAAATAATTAAAAAAAAATTCTAGCTGTGTAAAAAAAAAATTATCTTGATTTACTAGTGATAATTCGAGTACATTTCTTGTTAGAGGTAGTAAAGAAACTTCCTTATTACAAATTAAACTAGCATGTATTTTGAATTCTAAGTGTTATTCTAAGTGTGAATTCTAAGTGTATCGAAGTGTTATTCATCCTGGCGTGAGAGTTGTAGTACGTTTGCAAAACATTCGTCTTGGTTCAATTTGTCATCTTTAATATTTAAAAAGTTCTTAAAAGCGTGCAATGATTAATTAATTCAAAACCGAGACGAATAGGGAAAAAAAATCAATGATCATTTTAATTAATTTCTATTTTTGTTTTAAATTTTTAATTACTTTTCATTCTCCTTATCAGTTAGCTTTTATCTTCGTTTATTATTCAAAATAATTAATGATTACTAGATTTATTCTAATTTTGCTGCATTGATTTGATAAAGAATTAAAATAATGGCTTAGTTTGTAATTAAAACACCAAGTTTTATTGATTTCAATAAAATGAATTTTGACGAAAAGGAATTGCCTTTATATAGTGTTTATAATAAAAAATAGAGATCATTAGCGATTTTAAACTAACGACTCTCTAACTTATAAATTCCAATGGCATTTAATTTTTTTTACATACTTAAGTACACATTAAAATATATTGAAGGAATAAATGTGCGCAGAATTATTAAGTCCTTTGAAAGTGAAGTTAAAAAGCAATGTGAATACTGCCATGTCAACTCTAAAAATTAATCGTTTTTTTTTTCGTTTTTTTTAAATGGCGAACAGCTAACAGCGACAATTGTTGCAGGTTAGGGCCGAGATAACCTGGTTTGTAGGGCACAGGGCCCAAGTCCAAGAGTTCGTGGGTTCGATCCCCGCCGGCCGAATGAATCGGTGACTGATGCACGCTAAATCTGTCGAGTCGCAAAGCCCTCCATGTTCCCATAACAAATCAATACCTCTGGGGGTACTGATCCAAGAGTTTCCATGTCTTCTGGATTGGTTCAAAATTACAAGGTTACTGAGTTATAAGTAGTCGTAAAACCAAAATTAGATCGGCTGTTCAACGACGGATTAAAAAAAAATTGTGGCAGGGTTTTTTTTTTTTCTAAACTGTTCCGAACAGTTTTCTTATTTAACAGACTGTTCCATTATTAATTTTTTGCACAAAAACTTTAGCTTGTTTAGTTTCTGCAGAAACAGTACTTGTTCTGCATCTTTTCTGCATATGTAACAGTTTTTCCTTATATTATCAGTAAGTTGAATACCCGTGTTTCGCAAGAAACCCAATCAATATACTGTACAACACTGCACAAAACTGAAAGACATTTAACAAAACAATCAATAAAGCTTAAATATTTTCATTTTTTAAATTTACAATTATAAATTTTTCTTTCCGGTGGCTCTACGTTAAATTAAGCAAAACACATTATTATTAGTTCATCGCATTAAAATAAAGATTAACTGCATTCATAATCATTTAACATGATGCTGCTGCTTGAGGCAAACTTATGATAGTCAAAATTTACTACAATCACGCGATTTTCTCCGGTGCTTATTTCTTTACAGGGATCGTAAAAAAACCTTTTTTTCACAGTATTTATATTAAATCTTCCCAGTATGGATGCAGTATTAATAGGTATCAACCTATTAATACTGCATCCATACATAGGTACATTATACCTATGTTTGTACATGTGGTACCCATTGAAACTGTACCAATTGCTATAATTTTAGTATTTTCTATTAACAAAGTATAATTGGCACCAGTAATAATATATATGTCGATTTTTTACGTTTCTTCTAAATGAATTAGTACATTTTAGGGATTAAATTTGCTTTAGAGTATATAGATTATAATTTTTTTTTTTCAATTTCATCTAGCTCTTCATCTATCGAATTTAAGAAAGCGTCAATAATAGTTTGGCGATTTGATACGCTTCTCTTAAACGAATATGTACCATTTCTCTATTAATATTGTTTTTAATATCGCTTATTTTCATATTCAATTGGTAATCAATTAAGTATCAGTAGTGTCAATAATAATATGGCGATTTTTTAAATTTTTTTCCCAAATGATTAAGCATCATTTTTCTATTAATTTTGCTTTATAGTAGGTAGCATATTTTTTTATTTCAATAAGTACTTATTACGAAAATTAACTAAGCATCATTGGCGTCTATAATAGTTTGATTTTTTACGTTTCTTTTCAATGAATTAATAACATTTCTCCATTACATTTTTTGTTTATTGCACAACTTATTTTTTAGTTCAATTTGTACATATTACTAAAAGTAATTAATTATCATTGGAGTCAAAAAAAGTATGACGATTTTTCACGATTCTCCTAAAAGAGTAAGTACCTTTTCTCCCCTAATTTTGCATTCTAAAACATCACCATTTCTTAAAATTAATTTTTTTACTAATAACAAATTTAATCAAGTGGCAATCAATTTAATTATTGACGTTAATAAATGTATGACAATTTCTTACGTCTTTCCTTTGCAAATTACAGCCATTTCGCCATACATTTTGCAGCATTTCAATAATAAAGCATCTTCTAAAGAAGCTGAATTATCATGGTTCAGGTAAGTAACTCAGCAACGGAAAATATTCAAATTTAAAACGTTATTTTGAAACAGCTACAATATTTAATTGGTCTCTAAACGTCATATTCGGTCATAGTCGTATTCGGTGGCCTTACGTAAGGCTCCTGTTCAGGGGCTCTAGCCTTATGTAGAACAAGAACTGTGTATTAGACGTGCCCCATAAAATGACGGCGAACTGAAATGAAAAAAAAGGAAATACTCACAGGAACATACATTGTACTATTATATTATTGCAAAAAAAAGGACACAATTTTTCGGATATTATGTATTTAAAACTATCAATACAATTGATATTATCAAATAGAAGTGTTACTACTTTATCCATGCCTCTAGATACGATTGTTTTCCCGTAATTTTCCTGACAAATCATATTATCCAATGAAATTTATTGGTACCAGCTGATAGTATCAAATTGCAGTACGGATATTATCGAATGTATTGATACCAAACCATTAGTATAAAGCAGCATTGATACTTTTCAATGTCTCTATATACGAGCCGTGATGGCTCAGGGGATAGAGTGTTCACCTTCTAAAGAGGTGAACTGGGTTCGAATCCCAGCGATGGCTCGTAGATACGAATTCCGCATTCGACTTGCACCAACTACAGTGCCGACGTGAAATATCCTCAGTGGTAGACGGATTCTAGTTATTAGAGTTTCTTTGCCGTCAGGCTAACCATGGGAGATTCTCGTGGTCTTCCTCTCCATGTAACGCAAATGCGGGTTAGTTCCATCAAAAAGTCCTCCACGAAAGCAAATTTCTCCCGATACTTGATCCAAGAGTTCCCTTATCTTCTGTATTGGGTTCAAAATTACAAGGATACGTATTTGAATATTAGTAGTCGTAAACCCGAAAATTGAGTGAGCTGTTTAAGGACGGTTATAAAATGTCTCCAAATATGACTGTTGTTTAGTTTACATAAATATAGTGAAACTTCCAGGGAAGACCACCTCTGTGTAGCGACCTCTTCTATTTTCACTTTTGGCAGGCACGGAATTCTTTCCATGGACTTTGGGTTGAATTAAACCTTTAGGAGAAACCATCAAAACCTCTTCTAGCGACTGGGCAAACCTAGATCAAATAAGGAGACACGAAAAAATATCAAAATAAAAAATATGAGCTGAACAAATGATTAAATTCAAATGTATTCAAAATATTTCTGAGTGGTTTAGATTAAGATAGCTCTTTTTGACTATGGTTGAAAGAGATTGACAACCTCATGTTGTAGTCAGAATGCACTAAAGACTATTCTATCAATGATTTAGTTTCGGAATTAAACGTTAAATTAGAAGAAAAAAAGTTATTAAAAAAAAAGAAAAAAAAAACTCAATTTTTTTTTGTAAAGTAAACTGATTTTTATGATATAAAATTAAATGCAAACTTAAACAAAAAGCATAATTGTCCATTTATTTAAAATAGTTCTATCATTTATAATTTGTAAATTTATTTTTACACATTATTATATCAGTAAGGGTCATTTTTAATGACTCTAAATTTTATTCACTGATCCGGTTTTCATGACGCCACCACAAGTGGTATTTCCGCACATTGAAAATGACACTGAGAAAAAGCAACCTTCGTTAACGTTTTGAAGTCATTGAAAGTAACCCCAAAGTGTCTGGAGCAACGGTTTAAGGACAAACAAGATACAGATTCGTTGACGAAGAAAAAACATTTAATCGAACACAAAATATAAATATACGCAGAGTTGGTTTTACTTTTCAAGGCATTACGTTTTATAGAGCATTTTTTACGACATTTCTTTTTATTTCAAGTTACTCAGCTAAAAGAAACGTTGCAAAAGAAAAGTTTAGTAAAGACATTAATAATTATTTTCACGACATACAGCGACCAACCTCCATTACCGACTATTTTACTGTGGAACAGACAGTTTTCGCTCTAAAGAACTTTCACTATACTAATTTATTAATTTAAATAGGATGTATTTAATTTCCGAATGTTTGAAAGTAAAACAACTGGCGTAGTTGTTTCTTAGGCTCCAATAACCTCATACGCACGTTTAAAGGAACATACGTTCCTTTAAAATAGCTTACGTTTATCTTTTATATTCAAAAACAAATATGAAAAACTCGAATACAAATCGTTTGCATGACATTTCGGCTGAAAAATTACTTCTACTTCAACGTTCTCTCTCTTTTTTTTTTTTCTTCGTTCGAAGCAGTTTCCAAACCACAATTTGGAGATGATCCCTCCATCTTCCCAATTTCCGCCGTCGGGAAACGAAGGCACAAGCAGGCTAGGAAAAGACGTCGGGAAACGAGAAGGATTCAACGATGGATGAAGGCAAAAGGGATAAAAAGAATAAAAACACGGCAGGAACGGAAAGCACGCGTGCTTACGATATAGGGGGGCGTTGGGGGAACGGAGAGAGAGGAAAACCTTCCAGGGGAGAAAAAGTAAAGTTTCAGACAGAAATGCTGGCTAAGAATTATCTTTTTCTTTTTTTTTCTTCTTTATTACTTTATTTTCTCTCCGCTCTCTTTTTATATCATAAAGTCGTCCCGAATCGAATGAACACGAAGGGGATGCTCGCGATCCCGATTTTTCGAAATCCAGTATAATGAGATGACTTTCTTCTTTTTTTTTTGTTCGATCATTCGAATTGGATCCGCATCGGGATTCAATTAAATGGAGGTTGCCGGATTAGATAGAGTGTGTGCGTTACGAGCATCCTCTATCTCCCGAGGAATTTCTTTTTTTTTTTCCTCTTTAGGGGGGGGGATAAGAGGGGTGGTCGTGAACAGCTAATGAAAGCGGATTGCTTACGAGAGAACCCCAGGCGCCTTCGTGCCGACATCGATAGATTCGAGATGAAGAGAAAGACGCCTCAATTAGGCGCAGAGTTGAACGGAAATGACGGGAAAAATTGCAGATCCGCAAAATGATTCGCTTGTTAACGATTTCGAACGAAGAGATGAAACGTTATTTCGCTTTGTTGCCTCGGAAAAAGAAAAGTCTTTGAAAGGACGATTTTTTTTCCCCTTTCCATTTCGCTTTTTTTTCCCTCCCAACGTTCAAATATTGTAAGAAATAAAACTAATTAAGATACATACGGCATTTCTTTTCGAGAAAAAGAAAATTCTGCTTCGAGGATGCGGGTATACGAACGGAACGTGACTATTATGCAAAATGGAAATGTTAAACTTATAACTTGGGAAGCGTTCGTTTTGTTACTGGATTTCGCTTCGAAAGTAACGTCTTTGTCATGCTAATCGAACGAAGTACGGTAAAGGCGTTAAATCAGCTGATTTTCTTCCCAATCCATTTCAATCGTCAACAACGAATTATTAAGATTTGAAAAGAATCGGAACACCATTATATCTTTAATCAATTAACGTAGCCTTTGGAGTGTATTTGTATCTGCACATGATCTGGAACGAATCCAGGATTTTTGGCATTCGAATATTCCAACTTGACTCATAGCTAAACTTGATTTGTTATGAACACTTTTCAAGTTTTCATAACAATCTCGAGTCTGGAGTTTGTTATTTTTGAGGATTTGTATTATTCACATTCCCTTCACATCGTTGAAAAAATATTACTGTATTTATTTATTTATTTTTTTCAAATTTGTATAAGGAAGATAACGATTTAAATGAACGAATGTTTCGAATAATAATAATACAATAAATTACTTACACAAAAGGAATGTTTCGAAGTCAAATTCTTCGAAATGCTTAGTTCTTGTAAAGAATTTTTCTAAGAAGATAAAGAGAGAGGCAGCTGATCTCAGTGCTATCTCCATAAAAAAAGTATGGCTCAGATAAAACTACCTGCCTCTCGGAAAGCGGAAGTCTTATGGTCTAGGCAACCAACAAGTCAGATAGTCATAAGATTTCTTCTTATTTTTTTAAGGTATTGTGACTGGTATAGGGATGTGTTTTCAGAGCGTTGTGCTCCCTTTTTAGGGGTAAAAGCACTCCTGATTTCATTTTAATGAGCCACAGCGCGCCTCTGTAGATTTATTGTGACGAGGATTTTCTAAGATATGAATAAATTCGTGAAATTGGTAGTCGTGCAATTAGTAGTTTTCTAAGATATGAATAAATTCGAGAAATTAGTAGTTTTCTTAGATATGAATAAATTCGTGAAATTAGTAGTTTTCTAAGATATTAATGAATAAATTCGTGAAATTAGTAGTTTTCTAAGATATGAATAAATTCGTGAAAATAGAAAATGAAATCACGAAACAAAGTTCCAAACCGTAACCATGTAACCGTAACCATGCGCAAGTTTGGGACACTCGAAGGCGAGTTGCAACTCTTGATTGCGCTTCAATTCAAAGCCTGAAGGCAGCGCAGCATTCCTGAACAAATTGATAGCTAGGTAATTTATTTACGTAGCACTACAGCTGCACAATGGACTATTGGCAACGGTCTGGGAAACGCCCCTGAGGTTGATCCGAAGACATGCCATCACAATTTTGATCCTCTGCAGAGGGTATAGCTCCCCCACTTTGGTAGAGCAACAATCTGCTCTCGAAGTCGAGAATTTTACGGTAGAGCAGTTTAAAGTGGACCAATACCGCAATACCCTCGGTCCCTACGCAGACTGATCAAAGTGGTCACCCACCCGCTTATTGACCGCAGCCAGTGATGCTTAACTTCGGCGTTCTACTGGGCACCGCGTCTTTACGATCAGTCCACTGCGTTACCTGACCAAATCGGACTAACTGCCATGGAAACAGCAATGAAGGCCTCACAACCGTTTTTGAGAAAGGAAGCTCAGTGTGAGATCTGTATATCTTTGAAAATAGACTGAAAAACTCCCCTACCCTTGTTTATAATTTTATTTATTTATTTTAAAATATTTTTTACTATTTTTGAAGTTATACTTCTTATGCGACTTCCAACAAGGTTGCGTTAAACGTTTAACGCTACATTTTTATTGGCCGGGAAATCACGTGGTAGGATCCAGTTTTCCCTCATTCATTTCCATATTGTTTTGATTCTCACTAGCATAAAAATAATAAAAGTCATAAAAGTATTGTTTTTCTATAAATATTTTTTTAGTTTGTTTAGATACACATATAATTTAATAGGGTAGTATTTTTTATTTTCAAATTTAGTGGATAACAATTGTAAAAAATGAGTGAAAACAATCCCACGGACAATGGACAACGGAATTCACATTTATTTATTGGAATGATGAAAGCAATGTTGACTTCATTTTAATTTGTAATGAATTGAAGACAGAAAAAATTATTTTACCGTAATATACACATCTATAACAGCAAGTGATCATGAAATTCTAAGTTATGTTGTTGGTAATAGAAAGGTAAAAATTACGGAGAAATTGTTCTTCAAATGCTTGGCGTGTTCTGCTTCAATGTTTGGCATGTTCTGGTTAGTTTTTTCAAGTTCTTCAGCTTTTCCTTAGAGAAATTTTTATTTTTATTTGCTGCTCAAAAAATGGCGTCCGTCATGGTCAATGATTTTGATCGAACTAAGTGAAAACGTGATAAATTAATGTCTGATATTTACAGGCTCCCGCTAGAGGGCGTACTCGAGCATTGCGATCGCGAATTTTTTTTCCATAAATATTTTTTTAGTTTGTTTTGATACACATATAATTTAATAGGGTAATATTTTTTTATTTTCAAATTTAGTGAATAACAATTGTAAAAAATGAGTGAAAACAATCCCACGGACAATGCGACGCATTTAAGGTTTTGTCAAGGTACGTCTCTTGTGAATATCAATTGATTGCTAGGTTTTCTCTTCTGAAATTACATTATGACGCATTCACATACATTATTAATACAAATGCATTTTCCAGGGCGAGTCGATGAGGCAACCACAAGCACTTCCACTGGTTCAAGAGGTTCACGAGGGAAAAATGCAGAATATTACCGTGATGACAGAGCACGGAAGCGAGCGGAGCAAGAAAAAGAGTCGTTGAATAAAACTAGTGATCCTTCTACGACTGCTGATTCTTCTACAATTAACGTCGCAGGTTGCGAAGTTTAACTTCTTTCGCGCGGAGGGATTCCACGCACTATTTTTTTTCTTGTAAGTTCGATTAGTTATTATGCCATTACTTCCTACTCCATATGCATGATCGAGTACATAACTACTGAATGGTTATTTTTCAATTCTTACCATTAGTTCACCCTCTCCCTATATCTCGTTCAGAACTTTTAATCGTTAATAAAATACATTTTATTCATCCACTCAAACTCAAATACATTTTTTTAAACTTGTAGAGGATGATACTTGATGTGATGTTTTTTCAAATATTAATTCATTGCTTAAATTTAATTAATTAATTTATAGTCTTATATGGGTGAAAAAAAGTTTTATTATTTATTAAAAAGTAACTAAAATAAAAATTTTCTTTGTTGACTTAAGTATAGAAATTGAATTTAATTTTTTTTTTTTAAATATTATTTATTTATAATAATGACTTCTTATGTTCAAAACAAATATCCTTAAAATCTGTTCGGTAGTTCAGGAGATATTCGACCTGATCTTAAATTCTTTCAATTTTTTGAGCATTTCGAAAGATCAAATAGCGTTGCTTGTATTTTTGCTTGAATAATTTAAATATTTTTTTTCTTCCTCCAAACAATAATTACTTGATCAGAACTTTTGGAGGGGGGAAAAAAGGCAAGATTTTTTTTTTTCAGAATCAAATTATTTTTTTTTTTGTTCATGGGGTTTTCTAAAGCCACGGATACCTTGCGAATGTAAACATCGCTTAAACTGTAGTAAAAAAATATAAATAAATAAATGACCAGGTACAAAAAAAAAAAAAAAAAAAAAAAAAAAAAAAAAAAAAAAAAAAAAAAAAAAAAAAAANGTTCATGTGGTTTTCTAAAGCCACGGATACCTTAAGAATGTAAACATCGTTTAAACAGTAGTAAAAAAATATAAATAAATAAATAACCAAGTACAAAAAAAAAATTAGAATTGTTGAGTATTTCAAAAAAACACTGTTCTGAAAAGATGAAGAAAAAAAACGTCATATTAATAAAATGTTTTCCTTTGATCGAAAGGAAATAGAGGTCAATTAAAAATTTTAAATGACCAAGATTACATTCTACTACGAGAAATATTACATTCTAGAATGAATTTTCTGGTCAGGTTTTTCAAAGAAGTTGCGAATGTTCACTCCCAAAAAATATCAAATTGAAGATCGATCATCTTGATTAATCAATGCAATGGTTTTCGAGAAATAATTACCTGTCAATGTTGAGGATATTAATTTGATTTCAACGGTAAATGACATTTACAATGATTATAGTCAGATTTAGTAACTTTTTATTGCAATTAAAACAATCATTGAATCTGCGCGAAAAATCTACTTCGTTTTGATAAGGATTAAAAAAAAAAAATTATGTATTAAGATCGATGATTAAAGAACCCCTTGCAATAATATTTTCAATGTAAAAATTCGTTTTTATTGTTGTTATCGTGAAGCAAAAAACACGAAATAAAAATACATTTTAGTTTAACGATCAATATTATAGTAACCCGTTCGCACCTTCCCTTAACGAGACTAGNAAAAAAAAAAAAAAAAGAATGAAAAAAAAAAACGAATTGAACATTCTTCTCTAAAGTTAAGTTTAAAGGGGAAAAAAAGAAAAGAAAAAGAGGGATTCAGGAGAAATAAGGACCTCATTTTCTCTTTTAACGAGATGACGCTGGATCGCCAGCAATTAAAAAGTTCAGCATTCTGTCTCTCCCCCTCCCCCTTATAAACCCCTCTTTTATTTCAGGACCCCCTTTTTTTAATGCTGCCTTTTCATAAAAATTGCCCTTTCAGCTGAAGAAAAGAATTCGGGTGCGGGGTAGGGAGTTTTCCGGATGAAGAGGGGGAAAAAAAAGGGGAAAAGTGTGTGTTGCTCTTTAAGATCAAAAGAATCCTGGATAGAAAGTGCAGATCGCTTCTTTTTCTTCTCCCAACGTCGTCTTAAATCCCTCAACGGAAAAAACTGGAATAAGTGGAAATTCTTTGCAGCTCCCTTTTTTTTTCCAGCCATCTCGTCTGGAAAACGAACAAAAAATAATAATAACAGAGAAAAGCGGGAATAAAAACGCTTCAAAAACATTTGCGTCACAGTTTTTCGACTTTCAGGATTTTTTTTCTTTTTTCTTCCCTTCTCTCATTCAAATACAAAATGGTTTTACTGATATTATTATTTTTGGAGATTTGATAAAAATAAAAAAAATAATAGAAAAAGAAACTGACAGATTAATCAGGAACTTTTTTTGTCGGAATGTCTCCAGGGCGACAAGTGGCGTTATTGAATAAATACTTAATCCTTTTTCAGACTCTATAAGCTGTGATATATTAATTTATAACTAGTGCCTAACACTACTAAAAAAATTGTTTCTTAGTGAATAGTGCCAGCGCACTAGTCTTGCACTATAGGAAAAAAAATATGTGCTTTATAAATTATGTGCAAAACTTTGCTATTGGCCAGTTATAGCACTTTTAACACTTTTTAAAACTTGTGGCTAATTTTTCAAAAGACAAGTTAACATGTCTTTATTCAAAAGACGGAATTGTATTTTTGTAATGGAAGACACCCACCAGCTGTGATAGAATTCGATGAACGGATACCACTAGTTGATTCATTGCTGTTTTGTGAGAAGCCGGGAGAGCTGTATTAAGATCACCGTACTTTTTGTTGATCGTGAGAGCTGTATTAAGTTGACTGTAGTGGTCGCTCATGTATTGTCTTTAGCAGTCGAGTGTATGCAGGCCGACGTTGTGTGTGATCGAGACTGAGTAGCAACAGCGCTAGGAGGTGGATAATGTCACAGTCAACTGTTCAATGTGGACTATCCATTGAAATAGGCGTGTTCCGATCGAAGTGGGCGTTACTGTCAATGTTCACATCTCGTCCGAAAGTCAACAATGTGGGGAGAGTTGCTATCGGCAATGTCAACCTTCATCTATGAAAAGGTACCCAATCATAGAATCGAGTTAACATGTCTTACATGCTAGTGAATTGGAATTGTATTTGTGTAGACACACTACAAATATTTCTCAAAATATGGTAACTGTAACCAAATTTTTTTTCTTCATTTCCAAAATGAAAAAAATTTTAAGAAACAAGCGTGGGATAAAGTAATTTTCAGAATGTTATAAAATATTCAGATACCTTTACTCATTTTCCCATCGACCATTTTCGCCAACATCGCGCCAAAGTCTTTTTAGTTTTTTTTTCTTCTTCTTTTTTCAAATTTATTTTAATAAAGCAGTTGATTATAAAGAAATAGACAAAATACAAATATAACTTATTGCGTGCAAACAAGGGGATAATATTTATATATGAACCACTCCCAAAATTATTTTCAGATTTGGCGAAGATGGTAGAAGAGACAATATGTAAGTACCAATATTAAAAATATTCTATAGTTATTCAAATAATAAAATGCACATAGGCAAAAAAGTGCTGATCGGGTGGTGACTAGCACAGAGTTTTTAATCGCCATCTATTATATTTAGTCGCTCTGTGAACGGTGATGACCGCTACTTTTGCTCTATATACGCACTGTAAAAAAACGGTTAAGTTTTGATGCAAATATTATTGTAAAATGTAGTATTCAAATTTTATCTTGAATTTAATAGGGAAAGTAGTCTTAACCCATAGATGACCAAAGAAGCTTTCTTTTCATTCGCTATGACGTCACAACTGTCCACACTGTGTGACTGGATGGTACAGGAGCTAGTGTAGTTTTATAAATAAACCTTCCGAATTCGAATTCTAGGGATGGCTGAATGATATGCACCTCATGCTTTTTATTTTACTGCGAATTTTCATGGGTAACATTGAATTTACAGTAAAAAGTACCTTCGGTGCCACGTTTATTCTAAGGAATATATTTTACAATGCGGACTGGTCAAAATGCTAAGAGACATGAAATAAATTCCAAAAAAAAGTCTTGGATTTTTTTTTCAAACATTACTTAGAGGTATTACAAAATTATAAATGGTCAAGAATTGATCAATTATAAATGATCAATATATGAAGCATAGATGATGTTTATGTATTAAGACAGATTTTAATGGCATTTCAAAAATGAACTTAAATAATGAGCTTAAATGAGATTTTTTAAATAAAATTTAAAAAAAAGTTTATTATTGTTACTTGCGTCGCCTATTGTATACATTTGAAAAATATACGCTAAATGTTTTTTTCTTCTTGTATATATTAAAATTGTGCAAAAAATATTTAATGTGTGATATTTTCCAATCCATGGTATCTAATTTGTTAAAAAAAATTTTATTTTTATTTTTACTAGATTAAAATGTAGAATTCTGCTTGATTTTGTTTTGTAATAGTGTGAAACTATTTGTGTTTATGCGTGCCTTTCGTTCTGAGACCCTAACATGTTATTCCTCTTGTTTATATAAGAGGAATAACATGTTTTGTGAAAACAGCTTTCTATTCTTTCTCTCTAATCTGGTTCTCTCAAATGTCATTCAATATTTTCTTTCATTTATTTCAGCCATATTAAACAGTATATAAACTTTTCAACTATTTATTTTTTTTAAAAAAAGGAGCTCTTTTAACTTCAAAAAAAAATCTTATTGAAAAAATGGCAAACTTGTGTGTAATTTGTAACATAAAAACAAATATACAGAACGGAAAAAAAAGAACATAAAAGTAATATTACGATGGCCTAAATGAATCGTCTGCAATTAAACAATATCCCCAAAAAAACATGCAGTTCCTCGAAAATTGTTGAAAGGTACAGCGCATGCATTGAGAAACACGTAATAGCCGAAGAAAATGGCTTACAGCTCTCTCACTCCATGGAATTAGTTAATGAGGCATAAAGGAAACCACATACTAATTGATATTCACCGCTTCGCGCCACACCATTGCCATTTTTATTTCTTATTGCCGACGCATTACTCGTCTTCTCTCTCTCTTTGTTTCAATGTTCGTTTATTATTACTTTTTTCCCCCTCGTCGTGCCACTCAATACTAATGAGGAGGGAGGCAAGAAACCTGCGACATTAATGGTTCGCAGTCATTAACAAAGAAAAAGACTGAAAATTACGACGGGGAAAAGAATCTTTTCTGTTAGTTCGTTTAGATTATGTGGGTTTTTCTTTCATTATTATTTCCTTCAGATTTTTTTATATTAGATTTTTTAACAAGAAAAAAAAGACGAACAGAAATTGGTAATATTTTAAACAATTTTAAGAGCAATTTTGAGACCAATATTCAAATTTTACATTTGCAAGCGTAAGTAGAAGATTAAACCCGACATTATAATAATTTAATCCAACATTATTTGGGCCATCATAATCAAATATTTAGCATATGGTTGTAGATTTTTGTAAAAAAAACCATCATGAATGAATCCCAGATAGCAAAATAAGGTTTATTTTCACTCAGCAAAAACCTTTTAATGTAAACCTAAAAAGGTTTGAAATGCGGTTTACGTGTAAACGTTCTAACCTTAAAACGAGATCTGTGACAGTCTGCTCTATTCTACGCACAATACCCTAATCCAAAACCTTGGAAAAGAACCTTTTATATAAAAACCTTAAATCGAGGTTGACTTAGGGTTCTCAAGCGTGAAAAAAAAAATCCTTTAATAAAGCCAGTCTCAAGGTAAAAATAATCTTAAATCTAGGTAATTATAAGGTTCGCAAAGTCTTGTATGCTCAGCTAAAATCCACCTTGTCATGAAATTTTAATGGGCAATCCAATTTGATCCTATCGCTAGTATGACGTCATCTAAAACGTCATGATGTACCTTAGTGACCATTTCACAATAAGTGACAATACTTTTTAAAAAAGCTTTTAAAAAAAAAAAATTTCATCCTTTTAGGATGAAAGGTTTGAAACTGCAATATTTTTGTTTGATTGAAAAAAGGTTTTTAGAACAAACATTTTCGTGACAATAAAAAGAAAATTCTGACACAAGGTTGTCGTAAGATTACATGTTTTCTGGGAATAATTGTATGATGTAAATATAGCAGCAGAGTCCTCTTTTGACACTAAATGGAAACGGCTATGAGTTGGAAGAGTTTTCGCTCTATAATGTCTCCGTCAAATTAATGCCAATTTGCATTCATAGTTCAACGAAAAATATTTGTGCAGAAATTATACGCAATAAATCTAACCCGTATTTATTATCTTAAAAAAATTAATGCTGCGTGTTAATCACATAAATATATACTGTACTCAACTAAGAAAAAAAAATAGTGCGTGGAGTCCCTCCGCGCGGAAGAAGTTAAACCTGCGACGTTAATTGTAGAAGAATCAGCAGTCGTAGAAGGATCACTAGTTCTATTCAACGACTCTTTTTCCTGCTCCGCTCGCTTCCGTGCTCTGTAATAACCGTAATATTGTGAATTTTTCCCTCATGGACCTCTTGAACCAGTGCTTGTGGTTGTCCGTGGGATTGTTTTCACTCATTTTTTACAATTGTTATCCACTAAATTTGAAAATAAAAAATACTTCCCTATTAAATTATATGTGTATCAAAACAAACTAAAATAATATTTATAGAAAAACAATACTTTATGACTTTTATTATTTTTATGCTAGTGAGAACCAAAACAATATGGAAATGAATGAGGGAAAACTGGATCCTACCACGTGATTTCCTGGCCAATAAAAATGCTGCGTTAAGCGTTTAACGCAACCTTGTTGGCAGTTGCATAAGAAGTATGACTTCAAAAAATTAAAAATAAGAAAAATAATGAGAAATTAAATTTTGAACAAATCGTAATAGACTTTAGGTGCTGAATAAAAAGTACTATGTTTTCATTAACACTCGACATACATAAAGAAAAAAACATATCAGCATTTTATAGGATTACAATTAAACAAATAACCAAACGATTTTAAATGAATTTCCGGAATTCAATCAGAAATAATAATGGAAAACAATTCGCACATCATCTTACTGGAAGTTAAAAGTTTCACTACACCAGGGCGCTGTTCACATCGGTCAGAGAATGTTGCCATCTTTTCACGCTTTGAACAGAAAAAAAAAAGTTAAAAGTCTTTTTACATAATCTAGATTAGAGTAGAAACTCACTGTGTATTTCGCCGATATGTAAAATAAGTACTTCACAGTTTCTCTTAAAATAGGAATTCAAATTATTAACACATCAAGGTTATTATGGGGCAACCAAAAAAAAGGCTGACAAAATTATGGCAATATTTTAAAGACCGCAAACGATTTTTTAGAATATATTGACTGTAACTATTACTTACAATCGCTTTTCTTATCTGAAAAATAAAAACGATTTAGAAGCTTTTCTTTTACTAAGTTTTTTCATGATAGCGTGATTTGGCCGGGCAAACGATCAATCTATGGAACCAAAGAAGTCCTATAAAACATTTTTCGGGTCATAATAATAAGAATTCTTCATTTGAATGATGTTTTTATATATTTTCTTCAAATTCAAGACTTCCTTTCAGAGAATTAAATAGTTGGGTAAGTTTTTTTTACAGAATTTTAACTTTTATATGTTAATTATTCATTGAACTTTATCGTAAAAACTTGCGTAGAGTGAAATAATTTTACTATATGTTTCAAATATTTTGAGTTAATTTAGATACATTGTTTCCCACTAAATTCAGAATATTACGAAGTTAGTTTATGATCAATTGCTACATGTTTTATATATCTTGAGTTGATTTGAATTATTTTTTTTTGCTAACTTATAACAAAAAAGTACTGACTATTCAAAAAAGAATTCGATCTCTACACAATGATTAATATTAAATATGCACCAGAACATAAGTTTTCTTTCGAATCTTAACTGTAACTAGCGAATCGATTATTGTGTACATTATTACTAATAGAAATTAGGGATCGTAATTTGAAGTCAGTTTTTTATTTTTTAATACTGTTTTTGCAAACATGTAAAGAATATTGTCATTTTTCTACGGAACTTATTGCTAGGTATGTTTATACGGTCTCAGATGTTTTTAGAATGAGTAATTTGAAAACTGTTTACAAAATTTGTTGCCGCAATTTAAAAACATCATTAAACAAGTCGCAATTTCGGATTTTTGAAAATTAATAGAAAAAAAAAAGAAAAAGAAATGACAGTATTGCTTCAATACGCTTTTACCAAGAAAGTAAGTCTTAACGAAGTATCAAAATTGAATATTGTGCTCCTTATCAGGTATAAAGAATAACTAAAAAAGTTTCATTTCGTAATTTTTATTAGTTTAATTGACCGTAAACAACGCGTTTTTACCAGAGAGAAGTCTCAAATTTGATCCACGTGCTTCTTATGGGACAATAAGATAAATAAGAAAAAGAAGAAGGTAAAAAAAAAAAAAAAAAAAAAAAAAACGATTCATTTATATATTTTGTAGTTACCGATGTGATTAGACTAATAGACAATGATGCTAAGTAGCACGTTTTTAGCAAAATAGACGAGAACCAGCTGCCATATAGCGGGACGAGCTATATAACATGCATAAAGAGCAACCAACTGGTTCCCGCCTGTGGCTAGTAAAATAAAATTAAAAAGAAAAAGAGAGCCTTTTTCAAAGAATCAATTCTATGAAACTGTTTTCTAACAAACAAACAATATTTAACTTATGTTTTCTTAGAATCAAATAAAAAAAATCAGAATAATAAAAAAAGAAAAAAGATAGAATAGAATCAAGGTACTTTTGTTGTTAGAAACTGTTATATAAAAATAATTGTTATACAATAACAATTTGACAGCTGTGAAAATTTCTAAAACTAAACTATGTAAAAATTACTGTTGGACAAAAATTTTTACATCAAATATGCCTTGGCTACATTTTATTTTAAAGCAAAATATAATAAGACAAAATGTTAAAAATCTAAAATTACAAAACAATTTTATAATAGTGCTATTTAAAAATTCGTTTGCTTAAAATAAATGAGCCACATTTTTTTCAATATTTTCACATTTAATTAAGTATGAACTTAGATTAAGTTTGACTATGTTTTAGCATTTATGAAAACAAGTTTGAAATTAAGAGTAAAATAGATCAGAGATTTATTTTCTAAGCAATGTTAAGAGAAATACATTAGAGCAAGTAAATTGAGTAGAATTAAGAGAATAATTTCAATCTCAACCTCAATCTGTACTATTGAAAAACAAACCGGGTTTGATATAGAAGTTTAAAAGCAAAATCTTATTTGGTATCGAACCACAACGCGAATTTGCGTAGTGCAATTTCACAGTTCAAACATAGTTCAACCTTCAACTAAATTAAAAACCCAACTAAAATAATAATTTAATGATACATTTATTGGAAAAAACTTAGTCTTAAACAAACTAGTTTACAAAACAAATGTTGGAAATTTTTTTCTTCTTATTGTTTTTTTTACGTTTCATAATTAATTTTTAATGAAACTAAAATGTGTTCTGAAATTATTAATGCAATGTTTACAAAGTAAACTTAAAGGAAAAGGAGAGCCTTAAATACTTTTGAACATCTTGAATTAATGGCATTGTTTAGATATAGATTGAGGACATAATCCTTCATCTAAGCAACAATTGAATTTAATAAAGATTCGATAAACAATAATAAATAATAGCTATTATTTATTATTGTTTA
>NC_092206.1:54102760-54125543 GCF_043381705.1 Parasteatoda tepidariorum
GCATTAGGTTTTAACTCTTATAAGAATATACATATTTTTTTCTGTTAATGTACAAATATTTTTCCGATGTGTTTTGGATATTCCTTCTCTAATAAAAAGAGATACCATTTTGTTTTCGGTTGTACAAGAAAGAAGATCAAGCATTTTTCTTTTTTAAATTTAATAAGCCACATTAAAGAAGGAACGTTGCAATGCTACACGCTACATTAACGACGTCTCCAGAGTAACTGAATGACGGTTCATATGGAAATCGCAGGTAAGCGTCTCATACAACAACGCCCCCTATAGTTCGTTGCGATCGCGAATACTTTTATTATTATTATGATAGTGAGAACCAAAACAATATGGAAATGAAGGAGGGAAAACTGGATCCTACCTCTTGATTTCCTGGCCAATGAAAATCTAGCGTTAAACGTTTAACGCAACCTTGTTGGAAGTCGCATAAGAAGTATAACTCCAATAATAATGAAAAACAATTCGCTCGTCATCTAACTGGAAATTAAAAGTTTCACTACAGCAGGGCGCTTTACACATTGATCAGAGAATATTGCCATCTTTTCACGCTTTGAACAGAAAAAAAAGTGATAGTCTTTTTACATCTAGCATTAGAGTAGAAACTCATTATGTATTTCGCCGTTATATAAAATAAGCACTTCTCAGTTTCTTTTAAAATAGGTATTTAAAATATTAACACATTAAGCTTATTATGAGGCAACCAAAAGAAAGGCTGACAAAATCATGGCAGTATTTTAAAGACCGCAAACGATTTTTTAGAATGTATTGACTGTAACTATTACTTACAATCGCTCATCTTATCTGAAAAATAAAAACGATTTAGAAGCTTTTCTTTTACTAAGTTTTTCAAGATAGCGTTATTCGGCCGGGCAAACGATTAATCTATGGAACCAAAGATGTCCTATAAAACATTTTTCGAGTCATAATGAAAAGAATTCTTCATTTGAATGATGTTTTTATATATTTTCTTCGAATTCAGGACTTCCTTTCAGAGAATTAAATCGTTGGGTAAGTTTTTTTACAGAATTTAAACTTTTATATGTTAATTATTCATTGAACTTCATCGTAAAAACTTGCTTAGAGTGAAATAATTTTATGATTTGTTTTATATTTATATATTTTGAGTTAATTTAGATACATTGTTTCCCACTAAATTCAGAATATTACGAAGTTAGTTTATGATCTATTGCTACATGTTTTATATATCTTGAGTTAATTTGAACTATTTTTTTTTGTTAAATTATAACATTAGTTTGAGATAAAAAAAAAATATAAAAAAAAGTACTGACTATTCAAAAAAGAATTCGATCTCTACACAATGATTAGTATTAAATATGCACCAGAACATAAGTTTTCTTTCCACTGTCAATTGTAACTGGCGAATCGATTACTGTGTACATTATTACTAATAGAAATTAGCTATCGTAATTTGAAGTCAGTTTTTTCTTTTTTAACGAATAAATTAAAATTCGTACATTATTTCTTAATAAAAAACTGTTTTTGCAAAACATGTAAAGAATGTTGTTATTTTTCTACGGAACTTATTGCTAAGTATGTTTATACGGTCTTAGAAGTTTTTAAAATGAGTAATTTAAAAACTGTTTACAAAATTTGTTGCCGCAATTTAAAAACATCATTAAACAAGTCGCAATTTTGGATTTTTGAAAATTAATAGGAAATTAATAAAAAAAAAGAAAAAAAAGAAATGACAGTAATGCTTTCATACGCTTTTACCAAGAAAGTAAGTCTTAAGGAAGTATCAGAAATGAATATTGTGCTCCTTATCAGGCATAAAGAATAACTAAAAAAGTTTCATTTTTATTAGTTTAATTGACCATAAGCAACGCGTTTTAATTTTAACCCACGTGCTTCTTATGGGACAATAAGATGAGTAAGAAAAAGAAGAAGGAAAAAAAAAACGATTCATTTATATTTTTTGTAGTTACCGATGTGATTAGCCTAATAGACAATGATGCTAAGTAGCACGTTTTTAGCAAAATCGACGAGAACCAGCTGCCATATAGAGAGGGACGAGCTATATAGCGCGCATATAGAGCGACCAACTGGTCCCCGCCTGTGGTTAGTAAAATAAAATTAAAAAGGAAAAGAGAGCCTTTTTCAAAGAATCAATTTTATGAAACTGTTTTCTAGCAAACAATATTTAGCATATGTTTTCTTAGAATCAAATCTAAAACATCAGATGAATAAAATAAATAAAAAATAGAATAGAATCAAGATACTTTTGTTGTTACAAATTGTTACACAAAAATAATTGTTATACAATAATACTTTGACAGCTACGTAAATTTATGAAACTAAACTATGTAAAAATTACTATTGGACAAAAATTGTTACATCAAATATGCCTTGGCTGCATTTTATTTTAAAGCAAAATATAATAAGACAAAATGTTAAAAATCTAAAATTACAAAACAATTTTATAATAGTGCTATTTAAAAATTCGTCTGCTTAAAATAAATACTCCACATTTTTTTCAATATTTCTACATTTAATTAAGTATAAACTTTGATTAAGTTTGACTATGTTTTAGCATTTATGAAAACTACTTTGAAACTAAAATAGGTGAGAGAGATTTATTTTTTAAGCAATGTTAAGAGAAATACATTAGAACAAGTAAATTGAGTAGAATTAAAAGAATAATTTCAATTTCAACCTCAATCTGTACCATTGAAAAACAAACCGGATTTGATATAGATGTTTAAAAGCAAAATCTTATTTGGTGTCGAACCAAAACGCGAATTTGCATAGTTCAATTTCACAGTTCAAACATAGTTCAACCTTCAACTAAATTAAAAACCCAACTAAAATAATAATTTAATGATACATTTATTGGAAAAAACTTAGTCTTAAACAAACTAGTTTACAAAACAAATGTTGGAAATTTTTTTCTTCTTATTGTTTTTTTTACGTTTCATAATTAATTTTTAATGAAACTAAAATGTGTTCTGAAATTATTAATGCAATGTTTACAAAGTAAACTTAAAGGAAAAGGAGAGCCTTAAATACTTTTGAACATCTTGAATTAATGGCATTGTTTAGATATAGATTGAGGACATAATCCTTCATCTAAGCAACAATTGAATTTAATAAAGATTCGATAAACAATAATAAATAATAGCTATGATTAAATGGTTGTTTGCGTCTTCCACTAAATAGCAGTTAATTATAATTATTATTATTTTTTTTAAGAATTTTTGAAATAATATGGAAAATAAAGATAGGTCAAAGAAAACCTAGAAGCAACGGATTTATAATCTTAAATCCAAAAGTTCCTTTTTATTCTAGCTGACATTTTCCTCAAACTTTTCGAAACTTTTGCTCTTTGTTAGACAGCAAATGGAACATATTAAAAATAAACAGAAACTCGTCAGAATAGCGATGGCAGAAAGAGATCCCCATTTGCAAAACGTAAAAAAAAAGAGACACGGAATAAATTAAATTTTCATTTCGGGAAAACTTTTCTGGAAAAAAAGAAGAATTTGAAGGATCATAAAAAAAAATCGGGGAGCAGGAGAAATGGGGCAACGATGACAGTCGGATGTAATATCGTATCACTGTTGCCAGATTAGCGAAGAAAAATAAAGGGCGGCGAAAGTCGAATTTGAGTTGATTCGACACCCGAATCGATCGCCAAGGGTGAGTCGATTTATATTAAGTGTTGTGAGGGAAGGAATCCAGGGATGGGATCGTTTATAGAAGTAAATTACGTTTCATTTTGATGAATGTCGTAACGGGAGAAACAAAAGTTTTATTTCGCGTTATTTTATTTTTTGATTTGTTTCCAATCTCAAATACCTGCTCTTAGTCATTCTCCAAACATATGTTGGTTTGATTATCTCCTTTACTGCAAAGCATTGTTCTATTTGTTCATATGCGAATTATTTTTGTACAGATGCTTTATTTTTTTATTTTATTTATTTCAGATTTTCGCATTTATTTTAAATACATAAACTAATAAGAATGTTAAATATAATCATCTTAAGTATTTCAAAAGAAAATCCTTTAAATATGTCAGAAAGTCTTGGTTATTTACTAGGTTAATTCGATATAAATATTTTTTTAATTAATTGTTTAAAAAAAATATTATAATTTATGTATAATTATAATGTTACTTAATATATAAAGCATTTTTCGAAATTCCGAATATTACGTACAGGGCCGAATATTTTATCATCAATATTAATATTTTGGACCTGATGGAATTTCGTCCTAAATCCAATTATTACTATTGGTTATTCAAACTAGTCAATAGATTGTTGCAGCTAAGCTAAGTTATTGAAAAGTAAGTTAAAGCATAGCTAACTTTTCAGGTTATTAGACAATTAAGGTTATGAATTGTTTAAAAAAAAAAGAAAGAAACAATTTGCTCTGTGCCTATTAGTTTGTTTCACTAAATTTTATTCTTTGAAAAGGTAGAAAATACTCTAATAAGATAGCAATTAGATGCCATATTGATGTATATTTGCAAACTGTATTAAAGTTACATAAATAGTTTTTTTGTTCCATAGATAGTTTCGATATCATTGTTTACTACTAGTATAGCGATTCCCAATTTCTTTCAGCTACGGAACCCTAAGCTATCAAACTTCTTTGGCGGAAACCAGACTTTAAAAATAACCTTAACAGTTGTAAATATGTTAAAAAAAAATTATTCAGAAATACTTAATGTGAATGAAGTTTTTTCATTGTTAATTCATTGTTGTCATCAAGTCTTAAAACTAGGTTTTATGTTAAGCAGTTGAATTCTCGAATCTGCAGTTATGTAAGTGGAAACTGTATAAAGCAAGCTGTTATGGTTTTTGATAAAGAATAGTTATAAACTGTGAGAATGGTTATTAGAGAAACATAATTCTTTAATCTCTAATTTTTTATTCATTTTTTTATTTTTAATTTTGAAAATACATATCCTTCTTGTAATTTATTCAATGTATTATAATTGAAAAAAAATTATTTTTAAATTTGTTATTATTTTATTGCTTTTTCTACTTAACCTAAAATATTTTTGCTGCATGTGAGAATTGCTTCAGGTGAAATATTGATTGCTTCTATAGCATTGTCGTCTACCAGTAAATCATTGCTTGAATGTGTCGTATTAGCATAAGACAAATCTGATGGTTGTTTCAAAAATAACCGACGATTTCAAATATCACTTAAAGGAAAACGGGAAAAAGATAAAAACGTATGGTTTTGAGCATTCGAGTTTATTATTTACTTAAAAGTTTATTATTTACTTAAAAGTTTATTATTTACTTAAAATTCTAACTCTTCCTACTTTTGCTGCAAGTCAGAGCATTTCTAATGAAATATCTGCACATAATTCTGTCCATTTTATCCACAAGCTGTACTATGCTGTTGCAGCAGTGTTTTTTTCTTCTTCTTAACCACAAACAAACAAAAACGAGAAACATTGTTAATAGCTTTTTTTTCTTTTCTTTTAATAAAAAGTTTGCATTTGCAGTTCCATCTACTGATAATTTTTCAACTAATTTTGAAGCATGGTTAGGTTTTTTAAGCAGATCGCAGCAAATTACAAAACGTATAATGTATCTCCTCCCGTTTCTCTTTGATTAATTTTTCAAATGATCATTTATCTTTGGAAAACTCTATAGCATCACAATATTCGACGCAGTGGCTCTATTCTATATTGAGGGAATAGCTTAAACAAATGGCTATTATTAGAATTTTATTGTTTTAAGAATTCGTATCAAAGATATTAAATAGATAATTTCTATTTGGTCATAAATTTTTTTTTTCATCCTTCTCTATTATTTAATTTCACTAAAATTATTCTAAGTAATAGTCTAAGAGTATTGTTCAAAAATTGATGTTTAGTTCTTTTAAATTTTGTAGTAAAATGTATTTTTTTTCAAAATTTTGTAAAGTTATGATCACATGAAGTTTAATTAGTTCTCTGAAGCGTAGTGGACATTTATCACGTGCATTTTCTTGTAATTTTATGACAAATTCAGGTTGCACATACTTATTATTTCAAAGCTCCTCCTCTTTTTTCAATCTGAAGCATTTTTGTTTCATTATATTGATTAAAACAGAATTATTTAGTTGCAATTTTCAGTATATTTTTCTGTTTGCTTAACTTTGCATAGTTACATATAATGATCTGACTCCGCTGCCCATCCTTGACTTAGAGTATGCAGCGATATTATTGAAAAGATGAAGAAAAAAAATTACAAAGTCTGGATGGCAACAAAATGCACAAAAGAAAATCAATCAATCAACATAAATCTGAAACAAGTCCAGTGGTGATTACAGATCTTCTACATAATATCAATATTTATATAGTTTTAAAATTAAATTCATTAATTTAAGTGACTCATTTATAACGTTTGGAAATTATTCAAATATTTACTTGTACTACATATTGTGTTTACTTTTTAATTTGCTCTTATCTCATTTGTTTGAAAAACATTATTCAAGATAAATTTTGTTTAACAAAAAAAAAAGTTTTTTTTTTCTGTGATTAGATTTAATTCGTCTACTACTCTCATTTTCATACTGTTTCCAGAATTTTTTTCCCTTCATAACAAATTAATGTTTCTATCTGCCTCAGCAATCTTAAAATATAAGATATTTTCATATGCAACTTCAGATATAGAAAATATGTATTTATGCACAAATATATAACTGTACACTTTGGTACCACTGTGCTTGTAACGACGCGACTAGTTGATTGATTATGGAACAAACACTCCAATGAAAATAAAGTATGTAAAAGATTATTTTTTGAAAAACAAACACTTTCTAATTCTTATTAATTTCTCCAACCATCAAACACATATCCAGTACAATAGTTCATCACTGATTTTGGGCCTTGGTAGCCCAGTGGTGAGAGAATCGGACTCCGGTAGGGTCGGGGTTCGATCCTCGACTCCGATAATATCAGCCGAGTACATGTAGTATGCATGTTCGTAAAATCTATGGAATCGAAAGTCCTGTGATCGATCGCTGAGCAATATCACGGGTACAGGGTTCTGGAGAAAATTTCCATCACCTACAGTCATATTATAAGTCTAAATTGAGGGAGTGGTCTCAGGAATGAGTGGAGCTGCAGTCTTTCCGAAGGATTCTGAGGCAAGACGTAGTTATACCCTTGCAGTGGCGTAAAAAGCATCCCCACGGATGGGGGGACGGGGAGGCGCACGACCCAGAAATAATACACTACTTGTAAGGGTGCACGATATGCAACCCACCTGAACTTAATAAAAAAAACTAATATAATTCCCCTCTCCCCCCCAGAAAAAAAATCAAAATTTTTGAATAGTTCATTTAAGTTTTTGAACGCGCCAAATCTAAATCAATGTAGTAGTTTTTTGATCGCTTTTTTCAGAGGTTATCACAATGAATTTCCAAAGTTTTAAAAATCCCGACAATTTTAATGTGACAAAATTATAATGCGAGAATTTCGAATTTTAATAATAAATTTTAAACTCTTAGAGTCCACTTCATAGTTAATCCAAGTGACTTTTCGATTGCGTTTTCGGGGGGGGGGGATTATTATCGGATTTCCACATGTTTTCAAAATCCCGTTCTTTTTAATACGATATCGACTAAAAAGAACGACGAAAGAATTATAACGACTCACGACTTTCGAATCGTGCAAATAGACATCATCTTTGAAGTGCTTTATGTGTGTCAATTTTATTGGAAATCTAAGCTATTTTTCTATTGTTTATTTTCGGCCCTACGCATTTCCACATGTTTTGAAAATACCGATATTTTTAATATCTATTGATACGAAGCTCGAATAGTGCTTTTCCGATTAGTGCTTTATTTGAGCTGATTTCATCGACAGTATAAACGTTTTTTTTTCTTTCTTTAATCGTTATTTCAACAGTTATTGCTAAACTTTTTCGCGAGTTTTCGAAAATACTGATATTTTTAATCCGGAATTAGAACGACTTGCGATTTTTGAATCAGGCAATTTAATCATTAATTTTGACTTTCTTTATTTCATGCAAATATAACACTAGGTCAACTGATAGGAAGAAAAAAAAGAGAATTAATTAAAGGAATTCAGATAATAAAAAAGAATTATAATTTTTTAGGAGAATTTAATTTCATGCAAATTAACACTTACTTGACTGATGAAAAGAACTGTGCCTAAAACAATCATGTTTACAATAAAATTATCATAATTGCAGTCAACATATTTAAATACTTACGCGGGTAGCCCTACATTTAAAAATGTTATGCACCCTACAATATAAATTTCAATAAAAATATTTTTATTATATATTACAAGATATTTTACAATTTATTTTATAAATAAGAGTAATTTTTAACTAAACTTTGAATATAATTATTAAAAGATGGAGAGTTATTTCATTGTATTATGAAGATAAATTTCCTTTTAATGTTTTTATTCAATAAGTGCATAACAATGTTCCAAATTATTATTGTTTGCAAATTGTACCTTTTCATCACGATTATTAATTCTTTATTATTTCATAATAAAATAATTTAAATTAAAAAATATAAATTAATATTAATTAAAATGAATGATTACAAAATTTCCGAGAATGTCTCTTCATAGTGTTTTTATCTTAATTATAATTTTTAAAAAAATTGTGTTATCTCTAAGTTCAGAAATTTAAAAGATGGACCACTCTTTTTAAAAAGAGATGATTTATTTTTTATTTATTTCAATTATCGTTAAAGGGGAGATTTCAGCTGTTTTATTTTTTATTAGACGTAGCTACATGTGAGCCAGCCACCTATCATTAATGAAGTTACAATATCTTCTGTCGGTTGGGGAGCTGACGCGCATGCGCGTCAACATTTACTGAATAACTGCTATTAAATATCGAGTGAACTAACTTAGAAAATCTGTATAGAGCCGATATTGGGCAAATAAAAGAAATAAAATATCGGGTGAATTTGACAATTTTTCATAGGGTAAACATTGGCTGAATGCTGAATAGTGGCTATAAAATATCGGGCGAATCGAAAATTTTTATATCAGTTTAATATTGGAAAAAAATGGCCCTTTAAAACATTGTTGAGCCACTATTGTTGAATATTGGCTTAATGAGTTCCCCAGTTATTTTGCTTCTAAGGTTGCAATTGCCTTGGCCCAAATGGACAAGAATTAACCTCTTTGATATTTGTGTTTTTGCTTTCAATCTTCATCTAACTGCATTTTTCAAACTCAGGGGTCCTATAATTTTCAACTTTCTTTTCATTATCACTAGTTAACTAAGAAATTCAGTAACCTTTGTGACATTGTGATACTAATCAGGAGTAAATTAAAACAATGCTTAGATGAAATAATTTTTGTTTTAGCAAAGAAATATATGATAGTAACAAAATTCGGTTTACTCGCAATTTTTTGAAATAATTAATGCAAAGACATAATTTTAAATGCAATAACACTTTTTAAACATCAAAACTCAAATTGTGATATTTTTCATACGTTTACTTTTAAGTGAATAAGAAACATTATAACTCAAAATCTTTTGCACATTTAGAATTACGTCTTTCACCAGGCAACAAAATCACAGATATTATGGAAATTAAAATTATATGTTACTATTAATAATATAATTTTACGATACAATAATAATATAAATTCAACTTTTCTTTAAATCTAAAACAGACGAAATGAAACAGTTGAGTCAGATTTTTTCCTCTGCGTCTTTGTTTTTGCTGAGGTAGCGATTTCCAGCCAAATATTAAAGCAGGGAGAAATTAAGGTCGCCAAATCGTGAGAGCTTTTTTTTTTATGACAGCCCATCTTGCGGCGGCGGCTTGTGAATCGTTATCATTTCGGCATCCATAAAACGATGAGTGGGGAAAGGGTATGGAGAGAAACCACTGAAGGGAAGGGCGAAATAATTACGGGAAAACGCGTCCATAGATTGACCTTCTTCAATTTTTTTCTTCTTTCTTTTTAATATCAAAGCTCTTTCAGTTTCACGGCATATGTATGGGAATAATAATAAAAAAGACGATTTATAAATGTCACATATTTCTATGTGAGAACTTAGGTAATTTTGAGCAGCTAAAATGCTACTTATACAAAATATTTTGTTTACCGAGAATGTTATGCTTTATTAAAAAAAGAAATATTTTCGAAAAGAAGAAATTACTGCATAAGTTGACCACCTGTTGATCATTAATTTGATGTTTCACTTTAACAAATAGACAACCAAAAATAGGAAAGGAGAATCTTTTTTCCTTTTCGGACCTCGATCATTAAAGATCAACTTGAGGTATGTAATCACGATACAGTGAGGATCAATTTATCTGATTTACTACTAAATGTGAGAGAAGAAACAAAAATACAAATATCTATTTTTTATTTTTTTAAAAAAATAATAATAATTTTTCATTATTAAAAGAAAATGATTTTTGTGCTGATGATTTTATAATCGGGGTACCTTCTAAAATGTGTGCTNGAACATGGAGGACTTTGTGACTCGACAGATTTAACGTGCATCAGTCGCCATTTACTCCACGGGGAGTCTTCGGCCACCGGGATCGAACCTAGGAACTCTTGGACACCGGCCCAGTGCACTACCAACCAGGCTATCCTGGCCAGTGTTAAAATATAGGAAAAATCTGTATTCATTATGCCATATTCATATTTCTATGTTTGAACTTCGGTAATTTTCAGCTCTAAAATGCTACTTTTATAAAATATTATGTTGACTGAAATGCTTTATTAAAAAAAGAAAAGAAAAAAAAAATCNGTCCTTATTTCATCACCCCCCCCCCCCCCAAAAAAAAAAAGCTATTCACGAACAAATGATTCCGCAACCCTTACTTTACGAATGGTATTTCTGTTAACACATTTTTCCAATCAAAGGCGACGCATCAATATTTCAATATTCTTTAGGACATTAAATTATTCTGCAGTCGTATTTTGAAAAGTTGTCTGAAAATTAAAAGCTAGTGTTTCAATATATTTATAATCAATTAAGGTATTTAGTCCTATTTTATTTATTTATTTACTTTACTCGTGACTTAAAATCAACAGCCAGATATATTTCAGGACACAAAGATACATGTTGCAATTAATAATGTTTTTCAATTTATCAGTAACGTGAGTAATGTTAATGATTTAAAATATAAAAAACTAACCTTGATTTATGCTTATCTTTTAACCCCAAAATTCTGTCCATCTGATGATATTTCAGCTGCAAACCAAGGTTTGAGAACCCTTAATAAATCATATTTTTACTCGAGCGATATCATATTGTCATACAGTGAAAGCTACATAAGTTGACCACTTGTTGATCATTAATTTAATGTTTCACTTTAACAAGTAGACCAACGAAAAAGAGGAAAGGATAATTTTTTTTCTCGAACCTAGATCATTAAGATCAACTTGAGGTATGTAATCGTGATCTGAGGATATCAATTTACCAGATTTACTATTAAATGCAAGAGAAAGAACACAAATACAAAAATATTTTTTTTAAAAATAATAATAACTTTTTGTTATTAGAAGAAAATGATTTTTGTGCTGATGATTTTATAATCGGGGTATCTTCTAAAATATGCGCTAATTTTAAATTTCAGATATTTGTTGTGGAATAAAATATGTCTTTTTTGATTGTAAATTATTGTGCAATAATTGTTTTCAAACTGTGCCAAACTCTAAAAAGTATTTACAAAAAATAAAGTATTTACAGAAAATATGAAAGAAAAAATACTTATATTTTAAGATATGCCATTTTTTAAAAGTTACAAAAGAAGATACGGTTGTATCCCAAATAGAGCATAGAATTTTAAAATTTCGTTAGATATTTTCTAACATAAAATTACACAATAAACTCAAAATTTCAAGTACTTCTAATGTTAAAATTCTGCCAATTTTTTTAGTTTTTTGAAAACTACATTTGTTTTTAGCTCATGTAAGAATAATTTTTTTTTATGGATTATTTCTACTTACAAAAAAAAAAAAGAAGAAAAAAAAAGAAAAAGAAACTATCATTTTAATCTGTTTCAAAGATATATTGTTGTAAAATGACACTGTATTATAAAAGTTTATTTAGAATAAAACATAGCAAGGACAAAAATCTTAACTAAAATGCAAAATGCCGATTTTCAGATTAAAATTTGTATAACTATTCTCTATTTTAAAAAGACCATTTGGGGAACGAAAACAGTGGTGATAAATTAAAAATTTAATCCAAAATACAAGTTCATATCAAAAGTTTGTTTGAGAAGGAAAAAAAAAAAGTCTGTGAAAGTCAGAAATTAAAAATTTAACCTAAAATACAAAATTGTGATTTTTTGGTAAAGATATGTGAAATTATATTCGATTATCAAAAGTTTATTAAGAAAAGAAGATGAAAAGGAACGAAAGGGCTTCTGTGAAATCAAATATTTTACCTTAAATATAAAAGTCGCAAACTTAAGGTGCAGAACTGTCAGAAATTTATTACTCTACGATCAAAACTTTACTTAGAAAGGAGACAGAGAATAATCAAAAATTTAACCTGAAATGCAAAATAGTGATTTTTAGGTTAACCTGCAAAACAATTCTCCAAAAAAGGAAAATTAAATTAATTGAAACTTTAACCCGTAATACATATGCGTAATTTTTGGGTTCAGAACTATTAATGGAAAGATGCTCCGTTATCTGTTATCAAAAGGTAATTTAGAACAAAAAAATAAAATAAAGTGAAAACCCAATAATTTAACCTTAAATAAAAAAAGATGATTTCTAGGTCTAAATCCCTATAAATAAGGCTTTTAACATAAGGAAATAACAGTCCTCCGAAAATTCAAATGAGCTCAACGAACTAATAATTTTCTTACATTAACAGTCATTTCTAATATTAACTACTCCGAAAACTTTCTATTCGATCTAGTTAAACCCGCATCGTGTTGTGAAAGCGATATTGAAAGCATGAAGGTGGAAGAACAATAATCCTTCCATGGAATGAAGAGGGGTGAGGATTAGAAAATAAACGCGTGGTCAAGGACAGATAACTCCATCAAAAGATTCAATCAATACTCATAATTAGGAATAAACGGAAAAGGGCCGGAGTCTCGCCTCGTTTCCGATTGAATTGAATGTTTAAAAGGGTGAAGATTCATTAAAAGCCCGATGCTCTTTTCCACGCTGATGCGAGTTAATTATCCCCATCCTCCCACGCAACCACACCTCTTCTACTCTCCATGAAAAGGAATGAATGGGCTTCTGAGAATTGAAAGCAATTGTCACTTTTGGCAGAAAAGGTTTCCCATCCCTTGACCGATGGGAGTTATCTGGAAGTTAGTACGAATTCTGAATGACAGATATCTTTAGAAAATAAAAAAAAAATTTCTTCTTTTCTTTCTTTTTTTTTTCTTTTCTTCTTTTTTTTTTTTATTAATTGTTTTGATGGNTTTTTTTTTTTTTTTTAGTAATCAAAGTCGGAAAGATAAACTTGACTCCGTATCCGGTTTGTTAATCCGGTAAGAAAATGTTTTAAAAAATTATTTAGATAAATATGCCATGATGTGAATTCTTATTCGAATAATTATTGCAAGGCTATAATTGTTACAAAGTATCATAATTCAATATCATAAAATACCTCGCTTTGTTGGGATTCGAATCGGAAAATAATTCGAGAGTCAATCGAAAGGATGAGGGGTTTAAGACGCTTTTTCATGAATCAATGTCGGGAAAATTTGCTTTGGTTAGTAAAAAGTGAAATCCGATAAGGAAAATATACCTTTGATCTCATGAGAAATTACTTAGAGTAATATTTACAATTATGTGAATTATCACTCGTATAATTACGAAGTAATAATTATTACAAAATATCATTATTTTCATAAAATATATTTCTTTTGGCCTAGGTTCGAACCAAAAAATTGAACGAATCTATATTAAAGAGTTGAGGAGGTGGAGTCAGAAATATTTGCTTCACTCCGATTCCAGTTAGTCAAAAATTAAGTCCTATAAGTTAAATAAAGAAAAGAAAACTTTGATCACTTGAAAAATTACTTATGACTAATATTTACAATTATTTGAATTATTACTCGAATAATTTCGAAGTAATAATTATTACAAAATATCATAATTTACTATCATACATAAAATATCGTTCTTATGCCCAGGTTCGAATCAAAAAATTAAGTGAGTGTATATTAAGGGGTTGAGGAATTGGAATCGGTAAAATTTGTTTGACTCTGACTCTGGTTAATCAAAAGTCTCCTATACGTTAAATAAAGAAAAAAAGTCTTAGATCTCATAAAAAATTACAGTTACAATTTACAATTGTATGAATTATTACTCGAATAATTATCTTAACTTACTATCATAAAATATCTCACCTTTTGCCTGGGCTCGAATCAAAAAATTAAGCGAATGTATATTAAAGGTTTGAAGAGTTGGAGTCAAAAAGATTTGGTTAACTCTGACTCTGGTTAGTTAAAATTTATGTACTTCAAGTTAAAAGATGCCTTGATCTTACGAAAAATTAGTTGGATAAGCATTACATGTTAATTATTACTCGAATGATTATTAGATAGTTATAATAAATATCATAATTGTTAAGCATTTTTATTAAAATTAATTAAAAGAGAAATATTAATACTTTCCTGTGATTTGGTGTAAACTTTAATGTAGGGTATTAGTCGAAGTCGGATTCAGAGTTGAAAATTTCTACGACTTAACTTCACAGTTCTAGCAAATTGAATTATAATAACTGATTTGCGATTTACTGCATTAAAAGTAAGAGAGAAAAAAAAGAAGCAATTGTTGCAACAAAAACAAAATTTAAATGCAATTTTTTTCTTACATTTTAAGATGACCCAATTTTAAAAACTTGATAAATGAAACAAATAATGCTCGAAAAATTCGGTGTTTTATATTTTAAATTAATTATTTAAAAATGTAACTTTTAATTATAAAGTTATTATTTAGAGTCTTTATATCTATAATTTCTCATGTTCACATAAATATTTGTCGAATCTTATGATTGTAAGCCACTGAAATACTTGTATTTTGTATAAATAATTTAATAATGAACAATTGTTTATTTTTTTATTCTTTTTAAAAAAAACTTTTTTTTTATTTAAACCGGCAACATAAAAAATGATTTGAATTTGTTTAAAAAATCTTTAACAGCAAATTATATATAAATACATTTTTAACTAACGATATATGAATATACCCTACCAGACACCTAAAAATAAACAAACGTATAATAAATACTAAATGGCATTTCTATAATAGTTGATTGCAGAAGTCAATATGTTTATAATTTTGTCAGAAAAGTACTCGGAAATTTGAGAATAACGCTCACTATATCTCTTTCATTCTGATGGAGCGATGATTTCGCATATTACATGTTTAAAAAAATTGCGGAATAAATAAAATTATCCAATAAAAGTAATGAACTAATTTCCTTTTGTTCCAATACATTCTTCAATCAATTTTCTCAACTTCATTACAATGTCACTTATTCACATGTTCTTTCATCAACACACATATTGCTTCATTATTACTGTGTGACTTATTTCAATATACACCAGCTTTTGATAGAAAAAGATATTTTCTAACTAAATTTTCGTGTTTTGCGTTCGTTACGCTATGTTATTAAGTTCTTAAATTGATTTCCCAAACGTGCTAAAAGTCACTTGTTTTCATGTTTTTCCAGTATTTAACTTACTCGCTTGCTGTTCCATTAAGCTTTTTAGGCTCGAAATCGTCCTGCCCCGCATTTTAATAAAGCCCCTAAATAAGACAATTTGAAACCGATTTCCCCATGTTAATGCATTCTAAAACTGATCTTCTCAAATTCGTGAAAATATCACTTATTCATATGTTCTTCAGTAATTTAGCTATTTACACGTTATTCTCTTTTTTTTTTATAAGTTCTTTCATCATTTTCATTGGTGTATTCATTCTCATATACTTCCATTATTCCCTTATTTGCATGTTCTTCTATAATTTACTTATTCTCATGCTATCTTATCAGTAATTTATTCTCCTGTTCTTCCATTATTTTCTTATCTGCATATACTACTTACATTATTTCTTTGTTTTCACGTTCTTCCACAATTTACTCATTCTCATGCTATCCCATCATTCATTTATTTGCATGTTATTCCATTATTCTCTTCTTTTTATGTTATTCCGTAATTTATTTTTTCTCATGTTAACCCATCATCCACTTGTTCCCATATTCTTCCATTATTTCCTTATTTGCATGTTCCATATTTTGTTTATTCGCATGTTCTTCCCTCATTCACTTATTCTCATGTTCTTCCATTATTTCCTTATTTGCATGTTCCATAGTTTGGTTATTCGCATGTTCTTCCATCATTCACTTATTCTCATGTTCTTGAATTATTTTCTTACTCGCATGTTCCATAATTTACTTTTTCGCATGTTCTTCCATCATTCATTTATTCGCATGTTCCATAATATGCTTATTCACATGCTATATCACTTATTTGTATTTTCTTCTATCATTCATTTCCTTGTACGTTCTTTCATTATTCATTTATTCGCATGTTCTTTAAGTTCTTCAATCACGAGCTTATTTTGAAACTTTTATTTTTTAAATGAAACACTTTCCGATAGAAAAAGACGTTTCGAAACTAATTTCCTCATTAAGCTCTTCAATCACTGATCGTTTTTTTAAAAGAAAGAAAGAGATAAAATTTTTGTATAATTGTTTTTCTCCACTTCTTTTAAATTCTTGAATTGATTCATTAAGAATGAAATCTCTCAATTCGATCTGTTTTCTTTCTATAAAATTCTTCTCGAAACTGAAAGAATTAGCTTTGTTGTTTCAGATCAAGATACAGAATAAGGAAAAGGAATTCCGTCTGGAAGGCGACTTGTCGCATACGAAATGCTGAAGAATAAAACTAAAAAAAGAAAACTTCTCCCGATGCTCTCTTTTTTTTACTTCCATTTTGACAGAACCTAGAGGCGTGTTATTTTTATCCAACTGAAAAACAACTTTATCAGACCCTGCCGACCGAAAACATACTTTCCAGTCTTCAAAGATCCGCTATTCCACCCCCCATCTCTCTCCCCCTCCGAAAAGTCCTATCGAATAACGGGGCGCAAAACCCGATCAGGGGCAGCAGGAAAGAAAATTAAAAGCACTCCTGCCCCCCGCTGCTACACTCCCACCGCGCCACTGTTTCCTCTTCAATTTGAGTCGACGCGCACACACACACGTATGGCAGGAAAAGCGAAAATACGAGGGTAGAGCTGAACAGAGAAATAAACTTAGTACACTTCAAAGACCCCGCGGGCGTACGTTGCCATGACGACTGCGCTAATAACACAGCTCTTCCCTCCTCCCCACTCCGACCCGTCCACCCTCGTTATCTGACCCTACCAGCCAGCTCTAGCTCCGGGGAAAGGTCAAATTGAACCACGGCCGCCTAATCTACAGTTGAGGCCTATTTTCAGAGTCCCCCCTCCTCCCCTCTTCCGACCCTTCGAGGGATAGGTTGGTGTGGGTGGAATAAGTCGGGAGGGGAGAGCTAATTAGAGGAGGGTCGGACAGACTGTTGTGAGAAGGGCTGGGTAGGTCTTTTTATTGCTGGCGAACTCACGCGGTTATTCGTGCGTGTGATCGATCCTGATGACCCCCTCTCCCCCTGTAAATGCGTTTTATGGAAAAAGGGTGCGAGATTCTCAATTAGTATCGATTAGAGAATTTTATTATGGAAGAAGAAAAAAAAACTACCATTGATGTAGAGTGGCAGACGATTTCTGTGACCAAAACAGGAAAAATGTACGAAATTAGCTATCTTGTGATTAGCATTTCTTTATATCACTATGTAGACTGTCAGCAAGAAATTAGTACAACGCTGCACTGTAATATCGATAACTTGACGCAGAATATGGTGCAAATTTGCTGCAACTTTAATAAGGTGGGAAATTGAACTATGTTTCCTTCCAATTTGAACCTTAGAGTCGTGTAATCAAGTTAAGAATGGTACGATTTATCTTAAAACCGTTGTTAAAAAAATTTTGAATGATAATATGGTTCAACCTACTTTATTTCTAATTTCTAATAGTGTTGCTTGATTTACTGTCGAATTGACCTGGTTGACATTAATTCGTTTTAACTGTATTATGCAGATGATATCATACAGATGGTACTTATTATACAACAGTACCATACAGATGGTATGACAAACTAGGTTTTCGCCCTTTAATTGCGTAAAGAGCAAACTAGTTTCGAAAACTGCTTGTTTAAGTTTTCATTAAATTAGTAGTTAGCTTCTAAAGCGGAAATAGCGTTTCTGACTGTCCACTTCTGCCCCACTCAATGTTTCCTTAACACATAATAAGTATGGGGGCTCATTAAGCATTTAACCTCGTTTAAGATTTTTGTGGAAATATTGTATGCAACGTGAATGTTTCGAAATTGGGTTTGTCTCACAATTCGGTTTCATCGTCCATTGAGCATTTGGTCATTCGGTGCTGCTTTCTACATTCAAATAGCCACGTGACAAGGGGAGATCCCTGAAGATTTTCCTGCACGTGGCAATCTGAATGTAGAAAGCTAGTAACCACAATTTGTTTGTGGTCAAAAACATGTGCGAGATAGCGCTAGGTCACGCGGCACCAAGAAAATTTCGTCATGATGACGTCCTATTTGAACATCTAAAATAATGTCCCAAAATCAAATTTTTGTTTCAATATTCATTTAACATTTGGGTTTAAGAAAAATTATAAAAAAAGTTCTTTTCAAGGCTAAAAATTTTAAAATTCGCTCTCAACATTTCACTTACCACTTGGAAAATTTTTAGAGAAATTTATGCCCCCGGTAATAGAATTTACAAAGTCAATCTGCAAAAGAACGTTCATTAGTTTAAATTTGTCTATTTTGGAGCAAATATGTTAATTTAAATTTAGTAATTCATTTTAAATTACTATTTATTCATTAAAATTACTTACAATCATAATTTTAATGAAGGGAATAAAACTGTATATATCCTATAATCACGTAAAAATTTTCAGAAATTATAATTTTAAAAAAAGTTTTTTTTTTTTTAAATTTTATTTGTCGTTTAATTTTTTTTATTCTGCAAATTCCAGTTAATCAAAGAAAATTTACTGGAATTTTTGAAAAGCATTAATTTTTTTAGCTTGCCTTTATGTTGACTAACAAATTTCATTTTGGAACTGAAAAAAAAAAAAAAAAAACAATTGAAAATTTATAAGTAAGGAATTAGAAATGATTATTCAGTTTCTCCTCTCAGCAGTTTTTTTTAAAAAAAATTTATTTTTATTTTAAAATAATAAATCTAAAGTGGAAAATGAACCACAGGTACGATCAGCAGCACCCTTCCTAACCCGGCTTGCTCTGACCACAGTACTGATGTAAAAATATTCTTAGTGGTAGACGGATTATAGGTTAGAGTCCCCTTACTGTCAGGCTAACCATCGGAGGCTTTCGTGGTTTTAATCTCCATGCAAAATAAATGCGAGTTATTTTCATCAAAAAGTCCTCCACGGAGGCAAATCCCTCCCTATACTTAATCATCCAGGAGTTCCCTTGTCTTCTGGATTGGGTTCAAAATTTCAAGGCTATGGAGTTAAACATTGGTAGTCGTCAACTCAAAATTGGGTCGGCTATTCAACGATAGTTATAAAATAAAATTGGTCCACCCCATTTACTTACAGGGAAGATAGCATAGTTTTTTCCCGGAATTAAATACTCTTTTTTTTTTCTTTAATTCTGGATAAGAATGCTACAGTGCTAAATCTTCAAGCTTCTTTTTCAGAATATGAAATTGAATGAGCTGCTAATTTTTAAGTCATTAAACGTAAATATTTGAAGAAAAAGAAATTTAGTACCATAAGTACCCCGTTGATTCTTCTAATTTAATAACTATTTGGCAAAAATATTAAAAAAAAAAAAAAAAAAATGGTATGTCAATCTTGGTATGCTTTATTCCAAATAAATAATATTTCAAAGCTTTTTTTTTTTTCTTTTGTATTGTTATTAATTAAACGATCTGAGTAGTATATTTAGAAAGTAATGCTTGAAATTTGGGATTATAAGTAGTTTTAGTTCAACATATTGCAAGTTGGGAAAAATTTTGAGTAAATTCAAAATAAAACAAGATTATATGGATTTATATTAAGTTTTACTATGTTTTGATATTACATAAAAACCTTAACAGAAAGCGTGTGCTTAATGAAAAATAAATGTAATTATTATTTTTTTCATTTTAACTATTGTGAAATTCTGCTTAAAAATTTTTCACTGAAAATAGCTATTTACAATTCATATCGAAACCAAGAAGTATTACAAACATTTAAAAGGTTTTTACTTGTTTTTTTATTTTTCTCTTTCTCTTAACCAATCATCCATCTGAAAGATTTTGCTGTTATTAACCGCAAAGCATGGGGAAGGAGGGGAAACTATTGAAGATCCAATGCTGAAAGAAAAAGGGGCGGGGAAATATAATAAAAAAAAACTACAGCAATGATAAACTGACCGATAATTCTGATGGCATAAAGATGTAGGGGGGGGGAGGGAAATATGTATCTGGGGAAAAAAGGGAGAAAAAAATCTATCGGTGGGGGAAGGTAGAGAAACCAGATCGATGTTAAAAGCTCAACCTTCGATAAAAAGGAAGGATTTGGGCAGATGGGGGGGGGGAAGATGTATTCTCCGAAATGCTATGCCATTTAACTTAGAGAAGACGAACAATTTTTCGAACCGAAATCTGCTTTAACGCTGTCGGTTGCTGTTGTTGTTATACGAAGGAAGCGCTTTTGCCTTCCAATTCGACCATTGATTATTTCTTCCGTTTCGCGTTCATTTCTTTTATATTTTGCCTTTCCTCGCTCGATTCTTCTCTTCACTTAATTTCTTTTCCTCGGGTTGAAAGAGATTGCTTGACACTCAGAAAAATTGTCGTCTGCCGGGAAATGAAAGCGGTAGTGTTTCGCATTTTAGAAGCGAATTTAAGGAGGAAATGATTCCTTTTCGTCTCTCTAAATAAGAAGTTCCTTTCGCAAAGGGTCCTTTTCGAATAAAGGCAAGATTATTTCTTTTTTATTTATTTTTTTATTCTTTCATTGAGTGGTGCATTACACTACCACGTAGAAAATAAATATAGCAGACGATTCTTTATCATAATTTTCACCCTCTTTGAGTGATTGGAATGTATGGAAGATAGTGTTAAATCACTTGCAAGCGATTTTTTTTCCCGAAAGAATGGAACCAGAGCATTTTTATTTCGCTCTCCTGATATCGAGAGAGTCTGAGAATGGTTTTCGATTTTATTTTTATTACTATAAATTGGAAATGTTATTGTTCAAGGATAAAATGGCTTACGGGTATTTCTAACCACTATTAGAAGATCGAAAAATGCATTCGTTTTTAACAAAAATGTTCAGAATTCTTTGTAAAGATCAAATTAACTGTAAAAAAATATCCACTAGACAAAATTTATCTTATATGTTCGTATTTTTAAATTTGATACATCTGAATAAATTCTATTCATGATTAATTATTTAGATAAATCTTTACAAGCATCCCTTTACAAGTATAAAAGAGAAAAATTTAGCTCTTTTTTCAGGTAAAAATAAATTATAACAAAGTGAAACTGAGTATCAGTATGTACATAAACATTATAAAACTTTGAGAAACACTCGCGTTTTTGATAAAAAAATAATAAAAAAATTGAAATTTTTTTAGAAATATCGAAAATTCTTCTATTTAAAAGAGAATGAAATCGTCAAATACAAATCAGTTTTTAATACCAGCAAATTTAAAAAAAAAAGAAGATTTATAACGTTTTTTTTTATTATTTAAAATCATTAATTTATTTAACTGTAAAACAGTGGAATTTTGCGGTAAATGTTGAAGGGGGGTAGATGAAAATATTTTTCTTTCGCAGCTTTTATGTTTTCTGTCAGATTACAAAATTCAATTTCTGTTGTTTTTTCTGTAAATCTATTTCACATAAAACCAGTGGAACGTAGCAGTTCGTCTAAGGGGGAGATGCCAATATTTTCTTTCACAAGCTATATGTTTCCTGTCAAAATGTATCACAATCTGTTATTTTTTCTGTAAATCTATTTCTCTGCCTAACAGGACAACTCAGCGGCAAATATAGTTCTAAAGAGGGATGCCAATATTTTCCTATATGACCTACATATTTCTTGTCAACATTACAAAATGTATCACAATCTGTTATTTTTTCTGTAAATCTATTTCTCTGCGTAACAGGGGAACTCAGCGACAAATGCAGTTCTAAAGAGAGATGCCAATATTTTCCTATATGACCTACATATTTCTTGTCAACATTACAAAATGTATCACAATCTGTTATTTTTTCTGTAAATCTATTTCTCTGCCTAACAGGGGAACTCAGCGGCAAATGCAGTTCTAAAGAGAGATGCCAATATTTTCCTATATGACCTACATATTTCCTGTCGATATTACAAAAATGCATCACAATCTGTTATTTTTTCTGTAAATCTATTTCTCTGCCTAACAGGACAACTCAGCGGCAAATATAGTTTTAAAGAGGGATGCCAATATTTTCCTTTATAAGCTACATATTTCCTGTCAACATTACAAAATGTATCACAATCTGTTATTTTTTCTGTAAATCTATTTCTCTGCCTAACAGGGGAACTCAGCGGCAAATGCAGTTCTAAAGAGAGATGCCAATATTTTCCTATATGACCTACATATTTCTTGTCAACATTACAAAATGTATCACAATCTGTTATTTTTTCTGTAAATCTATTTCTCTGCGTAACAGGGGAACTCAGCGGCAAATG
>NC_092206.1:54431367-54520361 GCF_043381705.1 Parasteatoda tepidariorum
CACCATAAAGAAAAGAGACCGTAAGTGAAAAATCGCTATAATAATACATTGAAAAAATTATATGGTACATGGGCCAAAGTAAGTGTTCGAAGTTTCTGCCACCGGCTACAATGTACACCTCACATCTCCGGATCATGGACATTCGAACTTTCTGCAATACTCCAGGCATATCTCGCAGGCAGCTACTACGATTCTTGCAACCAGCATTATCAACAGGGGTGACATAAACCAGTGTTTTCATATGACTCCAGAAATCATGACATGATAGGTCGGGTGACCGAGGAGGCCATATAATTTTTTCAATGTATTATTATAGCGATTTTTCACTTACGGTCTCTTTTCTTTATGGTGCTTCTGTGTACGTCACCGCTTAAGGAAAGCATTTCCGACCCCACATTGCTATATGATTTCGAGTCGTCAGGATGCCCCCTACCCCTCTTAGAAGTTCTGAAACGCTTAACTGAGACACCCTGTATATATATATATATATATATATATATAAATGGGGCACTGGTGACCATTCTGCGCCAAAGGGTTAATATAGATGCTATTTATGTTTTTGCAAAATTATCGTAAAGAAAGAATTTTGAAACTTAGCTAATATTTAAATAACAATGATTTAAAAACAAAATTTAAATTCGTTATTTATAAATTAAGGTACTAAAGAACTCTTACATTGAATTATTTTATTTTTCGAAAACAAATAAGCGAATAAAAGCTGTTGAAAATAAAATACCTTTTTAAAACAATCTTAAAATAAGATAAAAAATTTATTGTTATATTATATTTTCAATTGATGGTGATGAAAATTGTAAGAGAAACAATTATCATTCCGTGACTCACAACAGGTCTCCTAATTTATTCCTAACAAAAAATAATAAACTAAATCGACAAATAAAGTGGTATAAAATTCTGAGTTCGATTAATCGATTATAAGTAATTTTCTAAAGCTCATTCAATAGTCAAGAGGATATTTTCCTTCCAAAAGAAATTTATTGAACAGTATTCATCATATTAATCAAAAACTGATGTTTCAAGATTCGGTTAACACCCATTCGTTCGTAAATTATTACTCTATGACGTCGAAATTTCGCTCACACCCTTTATCTTTTTATGAATACGTATACTTGTAACCCTTCAAAAGATTGGATATTCATTTTTTTTTTCAGTTTCTACTTGAAATTTTTTTATGGAAGATGGTTTTAAGAAACAATTCAGTGATTTTAGGAATACACACTGTTAGAAATTTCGCAGAAAAAATGGTTAAATTACAATTTATCTAATTTTTATTTCACCATATTCAAACAAAGCAGGCAAATAACCATAAATTGAAACTACAGTCAAACCCCGCTATAGTGAACCTTCAAGGGACCGAAATTTCGGTTCACTATAACCGGGAGTGCACTATATCCGTTACGCCGGCAATTTCACTAATGGTTTCCAAATTCCTCCCTTTTATTACATTAATTCATATAATTGACTGAAAAATATTACGTAGTAGCAAAAAATGTGTTATTTTTCATCACTCTTCGTCTTGCGTACAAATAAAAATTAGTAGTCTTTAGTTGATGAGCAATCCTCAACATCAGATATGGAAACACTTCCCGACTCTCAGATAATTTTTCCTGAATTTCTGTTATTCCGCTTTTTAAACCTGTCTAACCTGCCATTCGAGCACATAAAAGTAGTTTCTATAGATGGTTTTAAAAATCGGTATATGTATTTATTTTGAAGTAGAAATTTCAAAATTATTACAAAGAAAATGGGGGGGGGGAATCAGTCGAAGACAGAAAAAAGTTCATTATATCCAACTTCCTCACTTTTTTGGTTCATTATATCCACTAAAAATAACATTATACGCGTATAGCAAGCAACGGGACCGAGCATTTCGTTCACTATATCCGGGAGTTCACTATAAGCCGTGTTCACTATAGCGGGGTTCGACTATATTTACTCTGAAAAAAAGCGTTTATTAACTGCTTTCACCTAATACGGTTAAATAGCCGAAATTTTATCGCACCAACTAGGCCCACCAAATGAAGCCACTTAGTTCCGTTCAGCTGGGTACATGTTGCAGCCGAGAAGGGTTAATCTGTCAACCTCATGACTGACAGAACTAGGGTTCGAGTCCCTGCGTTGACACCACAATATTTTTTTTCCATTCTCTTCAACACATGAAGATTTCTGCACTCTCCAATTTTCCTCTCAATCATGCAGAGATATCAGCACCATAAAGCTGCTTAACACAAAAAAACTTGTATTTCTCAACTTTTACGATAGGTCAAACAAAAGATAAACAAATTAAACCACATTCCCAAATTCATTGGATTAAACACAACTCAACCACAACCTAACTCCATTACCGAATGAAAATCTTTGCTCCAGCACCCCATCAAATTTCTTTTCTATGGTTTTTAAACCATGCTAGTTGTAAATGGTTAAAATACGGTACAATTTTATATTCATGTTTTTTTTTAACTATACTACTTGCAAACGGTTTCAAAACTGTAAAGGTAAAAAATGTTCTTCACTGTAAACTTTACGGTTAATTGGATGATCAGACTGCTCCTGGTGATTTTACAGTAATTTTAGAAAGAAATTTCAAATAGTGTAGGTTTAGAAAAGTTAGCAACAGCAAGAAGCTTGTTTACTCATTTTGCTATCAAAAGCTGTTTTGTTCGATGAATAAGGAAAAAAAAAACACTTCTTACCTTTTAATAATAAGTTCTTTAGTTAAGAATTTTTAGGACTTACTGCAGAGAAATATGAATCCAATTTTTTAAGCAATTTAAAATATTTTTATGAATATTTAGAATAATAATTATCAATTTATTAGTAATATTTGTTAAGGTAATAATATTGTATAGTGCACAAAATAAAAACAGAATACCTTCATCAATTTTAATGTAGCAATCAGATTTTCTCGTATTAAGATGCAACCGTGGTTGTTCAAAGGTGTATAGCATTTTAAAAAAAATATTTTATACTTAAATTATCCTTTCTGAAGAACTGTTCTATTATTCATTCTCACATATTTTACCAGATTTAAAATTATATAGTTTAAAATGATGTTAAAATTTGTATTCATTAAAATTCAAAATTTTTGGCCATTATTATAAATAATAAAAAAATAACAGTTGTACCAAAAAATTATATTTTAAATGGAGTTATTCTTAGACAAACAAATTTTATAATTATGTAAAAACTTTCTTTTATTTGCTTAAGTATTTTCAAAGCTACGGTAAAATACGCAAAAAGTAAAATTGTATAAACGGATCAAACTTTCAATCGTTCTCCTGTCTTACCGTACTTTATTTCCCATATTGCGTTTACCCTATGACTGTTTAGAGAATCAAGAAGATAAATCCATATAAAACAAATTCAGAAAAATAACGTTTTTGTAACTTATCTTAAAATATCATCAAAGTAAAACATATTTAAGATTAGACTTTTAAACGGTTGAGACAAAATTTTAGTTCGTAGTTTAGTAAGCATAAGATCAAAAATTGTGCTGAAATTTTCTTAAGGGCCATTATTTTTAAGATTTAAAATACTTCATTTTTTTTTTCTTTTTTTTTTTTTTTTTTTTGATGGAATAAATTTTGTTTGATAAGGTTTCAAATGAAACGCCGACAATATTTTTCGGGAAAATCCTGCTTTATAAAAATTTAACAATTATTTATTCAGTAATAAAAAAATGAATAACGAATGTAAATGATGATTTGAAAACAAGTGAACTCAACCAACTGTGCAAACAACTCATTTGCTTTAATTGAATGAGTAATTTGTTACTTGTCCTATTTTGGGATCATTTCTTGAAGTATGGCAGTTAGCCAATATTTAGAAGTTTCATTTTTTCGATAAGTGATATTCAATTTGTCTGGAGCACCTCATAAATTTTGAAGTGAATTGAGTCAAAACTTTTTTATTTTATTTTAAAACCGTCGATGAACAACCGACCTAATTTTTGAGTTTACGTCTACTAATGTTCTACTACGTAGCCTTGTAATTTTGAACCCAATACAGAAGACAAGGGAACTCCTGTATCAAGTTTTGGGAGAGAGTTTCCTTCGTAGAGAACTTTTTTTATAGAACTAACCCGCATTTGCGTTACATAAAGAGGAAGACCATGAGAATCTCCCACGGTTAGCCTGACGGTAAGGGGACTTTAACCCATGATCCGCCTACCACTGAGGGTATTTCCTATCAGCATTGCGGTCTGTGCGAACCGGATACGGAATTCGTATCCGCCAGCCATCACTGGGATTTGAACCCGGCTCATCTGATTGGAAGGCGAACGCTATATAAGGCGAACGCCCCCTGAGCCATCGTGGTTCTAATCAAAATTTGTATGGAATAAAGTAATCAAATCATTTGACATAATAGGAAATCTTATTTTGCCTAAATCTAGGTAGGTATCCCAGCCTGTGTAAAACACAGTTAGCTTTTTCTTTTTTTTTGTCTTATAATAACAGAACTCGGGTACAAAAGTTTTTCTCACTTGGTCATACAAAACTCTCATATGTCAACATTTTAAATGTTCTATTCTTAAATATTGTCCATGAACACTTGTAACCACATCTTACTAATTTCAATACTGGAGTTCGTTTGAAAAAAATAACCATAGCATAATTCTAAACATTTCTAGTTGCATTTGTTAATACATTCTAACAATTGATGTTCTTTTAAAATATTAATCACAGCATGCGATACGGTATATAAAACATGCAATAGATCGGTTTGTTTTACTTACTAATATTTAAATAAATATTAAAAAATTTCAAAAATAGTATTTAAAATACATATATGCTTCGCAATTCACAATTTAGTTAAGCAAAACTATCTGAAGTACGTAAAAAAACTTTTGTAAGATGTGAAGCATAATAATTTTTCTGTTGAAAATTTTGAACATTCTGACAAAGAAACTATTCTGTTTATCAAGACTCTACACTTAGTTAATAAGAATAATCCTAAGTGTGATACTTCTTTATATTTATATGATAGCCAACAGATAAAAAAAAAAGTATTTATAAACTTGTCGTAAATTGAAAAAGTGAAACAATAATTTTGCTGTTGAAAATTTCAATCATTCTTACAAGGAAATGATTCTTCTTATCAAATCTTTTAATGTGTATACGCTTAGTATATAAGAGCATACTATTCGTGATATTTCGTTGATAAATGATATATAATCGCAAAATCAAATAATAAATCAAAATGACGAAACGCATGTCTCAGATACAAATTAAATGATTAACTCAATAAGCTAACTTTTCTTTTTTTAACGAATGCAAAAGTTTCTATAATTACAGAACATAGTACAGTAATTTTAATATTAAAATATGACAAGATCCGTTCATAAGCAGAATTTACAAGGTGATAAGATAGTAAACAGCTTCATGAAATTAAGAGGTGTAACAATCAACTGGGGGAAAAATTGCCACTAAGATATGGTTCATAAAATAACCGAGCAGCATAACTTGAATAATCATCGATAATATTAAATCATACAGCACATGACATACACGGACAGTTCGAATCAAAAAAATGTCTAAACATACAAAGCTTAGAACAGCAATTTTAAGAATAAAATATGACAAGGTCCGAATCATATATCATAAGCAAAATTTACAAGGTGATAAGATAGTAAACAACTTCATGAAATTAAGCGATGTAACAATCAACTGGGGAAAAAAAATTACCACTAAGATATTACCATAAAATAACCGAGCAGCATGATTCGAACAATCATCGATAATATTAAATCATACAACACACAATATGCATGGACTGTTCGAATCAAAAAATGTCTCCATAAATAAATCAAGTGGACAAAACACGCGTCAAGTGCAAAATTCATCTCCATTCCTATAATAAGACGATCAATTGTCATGGAATCCTGCTTCTGGGGCAAAATCTCATTAAGCTCCAAGAAGGACACTCGATTTTCTCTCCTACAACAATAAACGTCATGTAACATTTGTTAAATTAAATGAAGAAACTTATCGTCCGTTTTGGACATTTGCCAGTCCAGGGCAAATTGAGTGCCGGAACGAAACACAGACGGTGTCTTCTAGATTATTAATACCTTTTCTCTGTTCTAGTCGTGTCCGGCCAATTATGTCGTTCATAATCAGGTAAGTATGCAGCTGATAATGAGCCTATTGATGCAGCTTATCTTCTAACAATGTTGCTTCTGGCGCTTATTTTATATGTGTATATTGTTGCTGTATCAGACACTTTTAGGCGAGAAGTTGAATTTTTAATGGCATCTCATAGAGAAACAATAACTTTCTATTTCTGTACTGTTATGAGAAGTGGGAAAGTTGTCTGGCCTATTCGAATGTAACGATATAAAATTTATCGTAATCGGACTTGTTATAATAGTTTGCTCATTCTTTGAGAAGGTGTTTGGGTGAAACTAATGGCTCTTATCTTAAAGCTATTTTTACTGTGCTTCGTAGGCAGTGACTAGTAATTATTTTCCGTTTATTTTGGATATTATACATGTATCTACACATGTTATATGATATTATACATGTTATATACGTCCGAAGAATCATGGTTCACTTTTGATTGTTCACTTGTCAAAAGTGTACTATAACTTAGTGGACCCACTGTACTTACAACGGTATTGTTATTATTATAGTATAACCTTGCTAATACAAATATATAAAAGAATTTGTTTCTTTTTTGACTAATGCTAAAAAGAGCATTAGGTTGAAAGTTATCTTGGAATTGATGTTGTATTCTGGTTATTCTACGGAGCACCTGCACTTCAAGTCTAACGATAATAGAATAAAAATTATTGTTATTATTTGATAGTGGGAAAGCTTGATTAGCTTCAAAAATTATTAAGTTGAAAGATTTCGACGTACATGGAGCACTTGAGATAAAGGTGCCCATTCTCAAGATACACCAAACATAGTAAGTTCTACAACAAAAGAACTTATAGTTTAGAAGTTATAAAGGTTTTGTGTACTTATATCTATTTAAGCATCGTAAATTGTCGTCTAAACAAATGAAATAATGTTTCCAATGTATTTCTAGGCTTATCTGTGACCAAATAAGAGTGGAGAAAAATAATTATTCAGAAGTTGTATGGGTTTTTTTCGTATGAAAAGTATTGTTTTTTACTTAGAAACTATCTACTGGAGGAAATTAAAACTTATGAACACTTTTTACATCGCTATATCATAACTATATCGAATGTTCTCTTAGATAATCTTTTCACTGAATCAAATGAGACACGAGCCAATTGGATTAATAGTTTAGAAGTAATAAGGGTTTTATTAATACAAAGTATGATTCTCAGAGCAGAAAATAATTCTCACTTGTCTATATAATTTCGATATAATAGTATGAAAAGTATATAGATTTAAATGTTAAAAATTGTACTTTCTTAGGCTTATAAACTTTACAACTTCTGAATTAAGTGCTATCGATTCATGTCAACTTTCATTTGAATCAGTGTAAAAAGAGCACAGGAAACAATTTTTCCTTTACCTATAGCAGTTTATGCCTTTCTTTGAAATGTGCAATCCCTCAAGAGTCGTTTGCTCTTAAAGAAAATTCGATTTAAAAAGAACTTAAAGCATGAATATTTTAATTTTATCATTTTTTAGGTACTAACAGTTAAACGTTTCATACTTAAAAAATATAGGCATATTCTTAAGTAATCTGTGTAAAAACCAGTCATAATTTACGTAATATATTCTTGTGGTAGTGTTACTTTATTATCATTATCTTTGAAAAAATGTGATACGTCCTTTTAACCCTGATAAGTTTCCCCCCTGAACTGACACTTGGTACATAAATATCGCTGTTTCTATCTTTATGAAGAATGTACAATAAACTCTCAGTGAAACTCATTTTTGATTCAATGAAGTTGTAGGCCAGCAAAAGTCACTAGCATTAGAAAAAAAAATTGAGCGCTTTGTTCCAACAAGAATAAAATTTAGCAAACTAGTCCTTAGATACTGCCCCATATTTTAAATATAAATGAAAGTCCAGTCTTACTCCACCCCACCCAACTCTACCTTTCCCTCCTTGTCAGTATTTTGGTGTTTTATCTCTTGAAAAATATCGAATTGTTTATTTTTTGTCATATTTTGGTATGTTTCCTAAAAGAGTTACAATTGGAACATGTTAGTTGCTTTAATTTATTAATCGAACACTAAAGATAGTGTTTATTTGTATTTACTTTACTTTTTTTTCTGTCAAATTACGCTTTTTTTAGTAATTTTTCTTATCTTTTTTATCATTTTCACCAGATTTAATGTGAATTAATAGTTTTTCAAAGTTTTTACGCATTATCAGCTGATGATTAATATAAAACTATCATTCGAGGGACGAGTGAATATTTGTCTTACATTAGTTGTTCAAATAATGTGTCAGCGAATAATAGGTTGGATCATTAGAATTTTTAACTGCTCATTATCAGTGACATGCAACGAAGTTAGCTTATATTTACTTCTTAAAGGTTAACCAGTGAATATATTTTTAATTTGAACTGAATTCAGATTCTACGCCATTTTGCTGGAGCCAAGTTCGAAATCAGCGAAAGAAAATATTTTAATTAAGAAAAAGCTAGTTTTTTAATTATATTACAAAATATTTAATTAATAATTATACCAATTAGTTATAGGAAGAACTTATAAAACTTAATCCTTCAAATAATTCATGAAACTAAATAAATCAGTAAGTATAATTTTTTTTCCTTCATCCATTTTAACGAGAGTAATAATTATAGAATAGTATAAATTAGAACTAAGGAAGTTGTTTTCAGGGAAATAGTAGTAACCAGTCTAATTGTAAACGTAAATGCCCTTGCGTTATTTTTTTTTTCATTTTTATTTATTAATTTACCTATTTTATTAATTCTATTTATTCATTTTTGTGAACAAACCAGTAATTGATTTCATGAGAGATCGAACTTTTGACCATACTTCGTGTATTTATCAAGAATATTTTCGCCATTTTCAGTAAAGTGAAAGTAGATGAAATTTTTCAGAATTATTTTTGTCTTATTTTTTTTTTCAGTTACCTTACTTTGTAAAATTTAAAAGATATCTAAGAGCAAGTTACTTTCATCAAATATTCTATGTTTTCAAGCAATGTAGAGTTGTGAATAACTTTAAATTAAAATTTCTCTAATATTTTTTATTAGTTGTTACAACTCTCAATAATTTTATATTATTAAGGTAATAATCAATAGATATTTTTTCGAGTCCGAACTGCATTTTTTTTTTATATAAATACCTTTTCTTTAAACTATTATAAATTATCTATAAAATCAGTATTTAGTACAAAAATGTAAATTTTTTTTATTATTTGTTTACCTTTTAGGTGGCTTTTTATTATTTATTTGCACTAAAACCATTTTTAGAAAGAAAATTATCACCACAATAAAGAAGAAGAAAAATACCTCGCGATCGCTTTATAGTTTCCATAAAACTGATTTGAAACAGTTGAGGCTTTGTCTCATTCTCAATTGCAATTTTCGAAGATGGCTCTAACGTAATGATAATTCTCTTGCACAATTTGAAAATCATTTGAAATAAAAACTTTTTTTTCAATGCCCACCTGGAGAATGACCTTACGTCATACAGACATCATATTAGGTTTGCCAACGTTGCTCTCACAGTAAGGACAGAGATGGAAAGAACATCCATGGATTCAAACCCAGGGATTACCATGGATTCAGCCCGGGATTCAAACCCAGAACCTTTCTGATGCAAGGTCAGTTCCCTGACATCTACACAGTTCGGTCGGCGTGTTATATCTATTACTTATAGCAAGCAATAAGAATTATCTTACTTTAATAAATGCAGTTTCTGAAATCTGGTTTGATTTATGTTATTTTCTTAAATAATAGTTGAAAATTATTTGAATTTAAAAATATTTATTAAAAAATCGTTTATTTTTGTTGCAGAAAAATAAATGAACTAACCTACAGTCGATATATCGCTGTTAAAGCATTTTCACCCTCTACCTTTATTTAGTATTCATTAGTTTTCTTTTCAAATGATATGTTAATGAGCTATAAAATTCTGTACAATTTAAATAACTTCGGCTTTGAGATAAAGACAATAAGTGGGCAATGTAGCTGTGACAAGCGACCTAAGAACGTGACATTTAGTTAACGTGAATTAACATTTTATTTGCACATTCATCTAACGAACATTTAATGAGTTCTTCTTTTTTGTGTCTTTAGCATTTAGTCTTTTTTTTATGTTATATCGTTTTGTAAAGTGGTGATCATCTTCAGTATTATCGTAAAAGGTTGTAACTGTTGTAAAAGGTTGTAACTGTTGCAGGTGACGGCTAATGTTATGCGTGTGGTGCGCATTAAATTCGCGGCCTTGATGGGCCTAACGTTTGTTGCCCTGCTGTTTTTTCACCTCTTCATTTGGTCTATGTGGTACAGGTCACCATCTCTGGAAAGCATTCAGAACATCGATGCAGACGAAGAGCAAGCTTGTCGACATCCGGATCTCGACTATGAAAATCCCATCATCCTCAAGTAAATACAATTTTTCTATGCAAATCTTGCCCTGTCAACAAAAGGATGAGAAAAGTGGATCACATTTAGCAATTTTTGTTCTTAATAAATTTAAGAGACCCTTCCTCTCCCGATCGAACGCAATTGTCGATGGGGTGGACACGGGGAAGGAAAGTTCTAAATATGCCTTATCATCCTTTTAACTTTCACAACTAAACTGATGATGAATATTTACTTTATTTGGCATTATCTTTCGATACACGTAAAATGTCACCTAATCAGAACTTGAGATATAAAGAATGCGGTAATTTAGATTTTTGGGACGAAATTATACCAACACAGTTTTGCAATCAGCATTTTTTGAAAGGTAGTTCAGAAGTATACAAGTGCCTGTTTTCAAATTTTTGATATACATCTCTGTTTTTGCGCAATATACGTTATAAGAACCATCCAAATCTATTTTTATCATTTTAAACTGTAATAAAACAGCATTTTTCTTCTTAAAAAAAACTAAAACCTGACAAACGTGTTGTATTAAATTAGTGATTCAAAACCACAGATTTTTATTGCTTTAAAATTTTAAGGAAAATCTCATAAAATGTCTAAAAATTATCAAGCTCTATTCCTCTTAATCTAATAAAGCGATCCCTTTATTTTCTAACTCTTTTGAAAGACAGTGTGCTGCCGAATGTGCTGCCAGTGTCATCAAAAGTTTGAGTAAGAAAAAACATTAAGAAAACCAAATATAAAAATTTAACCTAAAATTCAAAATGGCGTGGGTAAGGGTCTCTTAATGGTTTCTTTTAAATTTGCAATTAACTATAAAATTAATAATAATTTTTTCTTTCATTTATTTAATATTGTATCATTTATTGCAGTATTAGTGCTATGTTAATAATCTAAAACGTAGTCCACCAAATATAAAATTCATAAATTTTTACATTTTATTAAACTACTAATTGACCTCTCGCGTGATGTTAAATGTTTTTTATTCACTAGATAACCGAACGCAAATTTAAATTGGAAATTTTTCTTAATAAAGCATGCGCAGTAAGCTAAGAAGGAGAGAAAAAACTTTTACAATTTTCATTTTTATCAAAATTAATTTATCAATTGTTCCTTAAGAACATTGTTCGTTTAAACAATTGAGTAACAGCAATAAAATTAGTAGATAATTTTTATCCTTCTTTTACTATTTAGTCATCAATTATATTAGTTGTGCTATACTTTTAAAAATAGAACTTGAAAGTTTTGTGAAACTGCATTATTTTGTAACATTAAAATATTTTTCTCTTATTCGGTAAGTCCAAAAAAAAAATAAAATAATAAAATAAAATATAAAAAGTGCTTAGGATCTATATTGCCCGCACTTTTAAACACTATGCTATAAAAATGAACTTGTGCTGTTAGAAAGTGACAAATTCATATTTAATTTAATGCAATGTTGCAATACAGAAAAAAAAATATTCCTGTCAAAAAAAATATTGCTATCTGGTGTATAGTAAATATTGAAATTGTACGACTTATCTCACATAACTTATAAAACATGATTTTAATTTATTTAGACACATTCAAGACGTTGGTCAAATTGACTGCAAGAGAGAAATGGACTGGATCGACGTAGACCAAGGAACTATAAAAATCAACGCCATCATCATCAAGCGATATCGCAAAGTAGACTGCAAATTAACATTTCTAAGGAGGGTGGACGATTTCTCCTCTGTGAAAGGCAACGTAGTGCATCTGTCTTCTAAGAGAAACAAAGCCAAGTTGGAAAGTGATTTCTTCCACGCCAAGTGCAAATCGTTAGACGGAGTTGAATGGAAAAATATCATAGCGGGTGTCTACAAAAACGAAACTGTTCTAAAACGAGTGAGAGGCTTGAGTCCTCCAGAAACTGCAATGAAGCTCAATATTTTGATGTTTGGTCTCGACTCTATGTCGAGACTGCATTATATGAGAAAGCTGCCTAGGACGTATAGGTACCTCACGGAGGTTCTGAAGGCTTCCGTGATGAAAGGGTACAACATTGTGGGTGATGGGACTCCTCAAGCTCTTATACCAATATTGACTAGCTTTACAGAACAGGAGCTTCCAGAAACTAGAAAAAGAATGGATGACGCAAACTTCGTGAATGTGTATCCATTTGCGTGGAAGAATTTCAGTGCTAGTGGGTATGTAACAGCCTATGCTGAAGATTGTCCATACACTGGTATATTTACATACCGACTGAAAGGATTCGATGCAATACCAACAGATCATTACATGCGGTCGTTTTATGTTGAAGTAGATAAAGTAATGAAGGAACACTCTAGACTTTGTCTCGCAAACAAGCCTCGTCATATCGTAAGTATGAAATTTACTCTTTATTCAAAAATACGACACGATTATTTTTCTTTTCTTTTTCAAAATGCTTTTAATAATTTTTCGCAATTCAAGTGTACATTGTGAAATAATGAAACATGCATCTCTCATGATCAATTAACTATCAAATTGATGATAGTTAGTTGATCATGATCAAATTAACTATTTCTTGTATGAAAAAAATTTATATTACTACTATTTATTTTTAGTACTATTTTTTAAAACTTTTAACAAGGTTGAATTACTATTATTTAAGAAAATATATATATACACCCTGCCAATTTTAAAGTATTTAAATAACTGAACTTTCTTCGTTTCTTAATTCAGTAAAAGTACTTTGAAAGCTACAGTTTTCATAATTAAATAGTTTACTTACGATCAAATTTTATCGGTGTGTTACACATGCTACTGTAGACCTATATCACTAAAGTCGATGAAATATAGTCAAATACTGTATCCAACTAGCTTTAAATAACAGTCAAGCAGAAGAGAAACATGTTATTATCAAAATTTCATACTTTTTTTTTTTACTTAAATGTATTATAGGCCATGACTCCACATGCTTCTTTTCTCGTAATTTCATCTAAGCTAGTCCTTTTAAAAAAAATCTGCCTAGCTATTTTATTTAAGACATTTATGCCTTTTATGAAATAAATATCTGTAAATAACTATTGCTCTATAATCTGAAATTATTTTACATTCTATTAATTTATTTGATTCATAACTGGTGAATAACTATCCCAATCAAGAAGTTTATGCAGCAGGTACAAAGGGCAGAATAAAGTTCATTTTCAATTTTAAAAAAAATTCAACTGCTGAGTGCTTATGAAACTCTTGATTCTATTTAAGTTCTGACCGAGCGTTTATTCAAGAAAAGCGAATTGTATAAAAAATTTTCATTGTACAAGGTTTTGGTTGCATTATCAAAAAAATATTTATATAGATTTATGCATACATTCATATAGATGTTATTATATAATCAAATGTTTAGAGAATGAAATGTCATGATAATATACTCTACTTAACGATTTCCGCCACGCTACACTGGAAGTATTGGTTTTCTTGACAAATCTATTTCCTTTCCATGCATAAGCCAAGCTTTTAGTTATAATGCGTAAACTAATGCTGATTTACTTTTAAACATTAATTATAAAAAGTTATTGTATGTTTTGAGGAAGATGTGTAATCATCATCATCATAGTTAGCTAGACAGCCCAATGTGAGCCAATGCCTTCCTCAGTAGATTTCTCCATGATGACTTCCGATTTATCTTTGATCTCCAATTTTTTTCATTAATTGCTAGAAAATCAGACTCCACTGAGTCAGCCCATCTCAACCGCGGCCTTCCCCACTTTCTTTTTCCAGTGGGTCTAAAAAGCAGTATCTTTTTTATTGTGTTGTCGTCACTCTTCGAAAGAGTTAATAATAATAGCGAGATTTCGTACCATTCCATACGCAAACTTAGAAGTAATTGCAAGTGCTCGTGCGCCTGAGAAAAATTATCAAACTTACGTGGAAAAAAAAAAATTTTGCAAAATCCCGTAAGTTAAAAACGTCAACATAGTGGAATATCATCTTAACTTTGACGACAAAATCAAAACATACATTTAAAATGGACGTAGTGGATATTATGGAAGTTTAAAATCGTAAAACTAAATTGTATAACTAAAATAAACATATTCTATAGGTAGCGAAAAGAAAATTAATTTCTTATGGTCATCTTACTAGTAAGGAACCATAATTTTAAACTAAAACAAAGAACATTTATTTTTTATTCAATGAATCATTTATTGTAAAATGACTCTATTCCTTTTTACATATTGCAATAACGAATCCTCCATCTTTATTTTGAGTAGTGTCTTGATCTATCTGTAACATGTTCATGTTGTTAATTCATAGTTAGGCTAAAACAGAAAGTAACGCTTAACAGCTATGTATAGTGTGCTTGCAGCTTTGTAAAATCAGGCAAACAAAACGTGAAGATACATAGGATCTACAAAATACGAGAGCACATGCGCAGTTGGTTCAAATCTTGCGTACGGAATCTAACGTTAATTTGCGAAATCTCCCTAATATCTGAGGAATGTTTGATATCAAAAGTAGTTATCTTATTACAATCCTTGTTGTACAGCAGAGCTGTCCAACTGCAAAGAGCCCACGGGCCAGAATTCCGGTCACTGATCACCTGGCGGGCCGCAGTTTGAAAAAGTTGAACAATAACCTCTTACCTCTTATACAATAACAATTAATAGTTGAATTATGAATTATAAAGCAATGGAACAGAAAGGAAAACTGAGGCCGATCAGCCTGAATAAGAAGTTGGCGGGCTGCACAATATCTGTTGGGGGCGCATGCGGCCCGCGAGCTGCCAGTTGGACAGCCCTGTTATACATCTTGCTGAATAGAGCGATTGAGGTTCGTGTTATCGATAACATTGCATTCTTATGCGATGCATTTGAATAAAATAAATCAAGAAGTATATGAGAATAAAAAAAAATTTAAAATTAATTTGTTCCTTAAGCCTAACTTATTAAACTGTTCAATATTTTCAGGAGAAAAACAATTAGATCATTTTAAACTTTGAAATATAACAAAAAATCAATTTTTATTTTATCAAAAGTGAAACGAAATTTTTTTTATCTTTTTGTTATAATTTCATATTTACCTTACAGAATTATGACTATCTTTGATCTTGTTAGGTAATGCTGGACTGGTTGAGACAGTTTTATGACGTTTATTCAGACGTTCCTAAATTTGCTCTTGGCTTTCACGGAGAACTGAGTCATGATGATTACAACTTAGTAGGACATGCAGACCTAGACATAGAGAAGTTTTTGATTGGTTTAAAAGAGAGTGGAATTCTAAATAACACAATTCTTATTATGTTTAGTGATCACGGTCATAGGTAAGAGTTCACATTTTTTATTTTATTCTAAAAGTTTAAAAAAAAAGTAAATAATATTTATTTATTCAATTAACAAACAAATCTGTGCTTTGTCGAATCAATTATGTAGGTCGTAATTTAAGAAAATGTTGCCATATCTTGAAAAAGTTCCCAGGACTGTGCTTAGGGGGATGCGAACTGGGCGACCGCCCAGGGTCGCTAAAATTTAGAGGCGTCAAAAATTCTGGACTGATTAATAGTTTTATTACGAGATTTTCTTTACATTTGTTAAATCTTGGATATATTTTTACTATTCCTTGGATATATAATTCGAGTTATTATAATTCATATTTTCAAGCGTGAATTTCATTTCAGTAAATGTTTCTTTATATCAGGAATGTAATTTTTAAAATAATGACAAGAAACTATTTATCAAGTTTCATCTTTTATGTCATAGAAATTAATTGTATTAAAAATTTCAAAATTTCAAAAAATTTTTAAGTGGAGGGTAATTCCTAAGAGCTGCTGCGGAAAATGTCAAGAAAAATAAAAAGCAGGGTTGGATGGATTGAGAAATATTTAATTTAAAAATCGTTGATTTGAATCACGTGAGTATTTCTCTAAATCACAGATTTATGTAAAAAAATATTATTTATATAGTGTTCCATTAACTAATATAACTTAAGGCTCTGATAATAAATCATTGATATCAAATCTTATTGATAATGAATGTCTTATTTATAGAATACGGAAATAAGTTAATAAGTTAAGAAACAAAATGTCTCGTTTTTTTCTTTTTTTAAGAGTTTAAATTTTGATCAGAATGTAACTTTTAAATTATAATTTTTTATTATTCATTTCATACCATTTTCATATTTTAATGTGCTCATTGCAGTATGTAATATAATTTGCTGTTTGATTATCAATAAATATATTTCAATTATAACCATTTAATTTTATACCCATTTATTTCAATAAAAGTAACTTTAAATATTATTAAATATCTACTTGTAAATAAGGACTTGTTCTACCAAGAATAATTTATTTTTGAAAATGCTTTCTCATCTAAATTAACTCACTTTTCATTCGACAAGTTGGTTCTCTGTATTAGCAATTTATTATTGTTTTTAGTTTGATTAAAAAATTAATAGCTGACTTTATTCATTCAGTAATTAATTTACAATAATTAAATAATATCATTAACCTATTTATTGTAATTTATTATTACTTTACAAAGATATCGGTGAATATCTCCAAAATCAATGCTGTGTTAAATCTTTGAGTTTGAATTTTTTCGCTTCCGATGATTCTTATATTGCACGGCAGAATAATAGAAATAAAAAAATTAAAAAAATTTAAAACCAATTCATAATTTTCCGGAAATAGATGCATAAAAATTGGCCATTTTAACATGGAAGGAATGTGATATTGTATTGTAATTTAACTAATATATCGGTGAATATCCTAATCTCCAAAATCAATGTTGTGTTAAATCTCTTTACATTCTAAACATTCTTAACTGCCATATTATTCTTTTATTTTTGGAAGAATTTAATTTTGAGTCACAAAAACTGACGAGCCTTTGAGATCTAAGCAATAATAAATACTGTAAACATTACTTACTAAAATTACTTACTACAATAATAAATACTGTAAACATTACTTTACATTTTTTAACTGTAACAATTTTCAGATTCGCAGCCATTCGAGAAACTCAGCAAGGAAAGCAAGAAGAAAGATTGCCATTCTTCGCCGTGGTGACTCCACAATGGATGGAAACGAAATATCCGAAGCTTATTAGGAATTTGAGAATTAATGAGAATCGATTATCAACGCCATTCGATATTTATTCCACACTCATGACCATACTTGACTCAAATGTGCCGATACAGGGGGATTTATCACATCGCAGCATCAGTTTGTTCTCTGAGATATCACAAGATGTAAGTATCACCCATCATATAAAAGTTGTAAATTGTAAACACTGTTTATTTTTAAATAACTCTTCAAATAATACTTCTAGGTTTTCAATTATTCATGACTCCTTTATTCGAGGAATAACTTGAAGGCATTTCTTTTTCATGTATCGGGTTTTATACGACATTGCAGAGTTGTAATAAAGTCAGAATTTGAACATACATTTGTTTAACTTTTAAATGAAACAAAAGACTGTAATCATATTTAGAAATACTAAAGGCCTGATTTCTTAGGACAGGTCGGCGTTACAAAACGTCAGCTTGAAGCGAGTGCTAAACCCTGATTGGTCAATTTGTGAGTTAGACAGCATACGTCATTGAACGCTCAGCTTGAGCAACGACTGACGTCCGAATCAACTGCAGTTGCATTACAACGTAACGTTAACGACAGAAGCAATGGCGGACAGCATCCAACAGAACATTGAAATCGGCCAAGATTTTGATTTTAACATTAAACATAGCTTCTTCTTTCTCTTCTTCTTTATTTAGCTAAGCTATAATGTGCTTTTCTTGGACAAAGTCATTATTTGTTTTTTAAAGCACTGGTCGACAATAGCAAAATCAATACAAATTCAAAATAAATATTTGCTTACGTTATTAATGCATGCGCAATGCGAGATAATGTCTGCGTTAGACCGACTGCTCACGCTGAGCTAAGAAAACAGTATTTTGTTGGCGTCGGCGGTACGTTAACTTTACGCTGACGCCCAGATAAGGCGCTTGTCCTAAGAAACCAGGCCTTAATATACACTCCTCCCAGGCAAATTATTAGACGCACTATAAGATTCGATGTAAAATCTTAATTATCAGGTGATACTATACAGTTTTTTTTTTTTTTTTACGCCACTGAAACCAGTTTGCACTTATTTACGTTCGTGTATCAGTTGGTTGACATTGTAATGCAATACGTTAAAAATAAATACAAATAGAAAGTATATAAAAAATCTCTTGAATTAAAACCCATTACATGTATGTTTGAATATAAAAGTATTGCATATAAACTCGTGCAAAACATGCAATTATTGAAACACTGCAGTGCGTCCAATAATTTGTTCTAATTATTATAATATAATACCTGATATAATAAATATTCTATATTTATATAATATATCGTCTTTATCCAAACGTCGAATTTGTATTATGTATAGCCTAATTCAACTGATGGACACACGAACGTGAACAAGTGCAAACCGGTTTCAGTTGCGTATAAACAATAAAGCTGTATAGTATCACCTGATTAATTAAGATTTAACATAGAATCTTATAGTGAGTCTTATAATTTGGCCAGGGACTGTATTTACAACTCGTGAATTACACGACGTATTTCAGAGGTCAGCAAATCTTACTCTCGTAACCAGCAGAGACTCTGACCAAATCTGGAAAAGAACAAATGTGCGTATTTTTATAGCTATTGACATATTGATGTCATGTCTCCTTTTGACTTCTTTCTTCCCATCAAAGGCATCCTTTTATTAAACTTTCTTATATGAAAAAGACTACAGTTAAAGTTTATAACGCGTCGTCACACTGACAAAAATAATTTTTAACTTGGAAATGGCTATTTTGTTTTAGTGACTGCTGTGAACGCTCATAGTCACTGAAATTTAGAAAATTACTACCACTGCAGATAAATATTTATTAGAAAAGTCTAAAGCTAGTTTTCTAGAATATTTCAAAGTACACGATTAATTATTACTACCTAGACATATCTCCAGTAAATAATAACTTAAATAGGGTTGGTGAAAATCAAATTTATAATCAGGATTAAATTCTCACTAAAGTCACCCTTTGAATCAGAGCAGTCGCAATGGTAAGTGATGCATTTGCCTAGGACTCCACACCGGTGTTTTTTTCCTTTTTTTTTTCTTTATTATTATAAATATTTCAATTATTTTAATTTTCTTTCAGTATTAAAACTTCAAAGACATTGTTTTCCATTTTATAATGTTATTAAAATATAAAAGAAGGAATGCAGTCTGATTATTTTTAGAGGCACCTGAGAAGAAAAATTTGGCACAAATCAAAATTATAAATTTAGAAAATAAAATTAATTTATACATTTTTGCATGATTATTCAAGTCAGTCTCTTCCTTCTGAGAGCAAGTGATGTTGTGAACATAAAATATGAAAATATAAACAGTGACATAAGAATTTGAAGAAAAAAAGTGAGGAAAACTGCTAAGTTGTTTTATTTTTAGGAATGAAGTTCGAAAAGAAAAAAAAATCAGATTTATTTTAATAATCTGGACAAAAATCTGAGCGTACAATTGCATACCTGCAAGGAACATCGCATGTAAATTGTGGCATTTGTCGATTCAGAAGCCAATTAGGTGCGACACCCATACGTGACGTCACTTACAGGCATCCTATTAAATCTGATTTAAATCACATGATTAGACATAATCACTTCACTTCTTCTCGAGTTGCAAGTAGCCAATAGGGCGTATTGCAGTAGCGTAATCGCTGATGGAGAATGTTGAAAGTTCAGCGACGGTTCTATCTATCTAACAAGGAATAAATTTGTTTAGAGTGTATTTTAATTGTATGTGTGTTGATAGTAGTAAGTCGGGGTATTGGCGATGCGGAAGTGACGTCATCATGGGAAGTCAAAGGGTGCTTATTTCTGTCCGGGTGGAAAACGAAAATATGTCTTAAGCCGAAAATTAGTTTATTTCTGCCCACTTGCTTATTTCTGCACGCCTGAGTTATAGTTTCGGTTTTTAATATAGTTTCGTTTTTTGATATTATTTTAATTTATTACCTTTTTTGAGGGTGGCAACACTTTTTAGTTTTCATCTGGAAATACGTCATTAACTGTCTATTTCTCCTCATTAGCTTATTTCTGTCCTACTGCGGTTTCAATTTTAATTTCGTTTTTTTTTATTATTACTTTTTAAATGTTTTTATTTATTATTTTCGTGTAATGGCAACACTTATTAATATTATTTTACTTGTTTAGGGTGGCAATACTTATAAACTTTGTTATTTGGGGGAGAAATCGTATATTATGAAGTAATGACGTCATCTTTTATTACATAATAAATAAATGATATCATGCACATGCTTTTACTCCAGTGGCACCATCTATGTGGGAATGTTAGAAATAAAATAACTTTAAATCTATTTCATTATTTAAATCTATTTTATTATTTATTGAATATAATTAAGGCTGAGGATCAAACTCATGCCTATCAAAAAGTATTCGTGGATCAGCAGTTGGATATCATAACCACTGACCTACAAATGCTTGGTAAGATATGTGTAAATAAGTTAAACCTTTGTATTCTGAACACGTGTATGAATGAAAGGGATTTGATACTGATATCATCTTTTAGTTTCATCGATATGTTTTCTCTTAATCCTTGACAGTTATTAAGTAATTATTTCTGCCCTCTCATGATTGTAGTATTTTGTTTTCCGGGTGGCAATGGTAGTGCTTTACTTTATCGTAAGTTGTTACTTTGCTTATCGTGTAGTTACTTTGATGTCACTACCTATGTGTGAACTAGAATAAATTGATAGCCATAAAATTAGTTTATATTTAATATAAATAAATGTAATACAGATAGTTTTAATACTATTATCCATATTATTTAATAATATATTTGAATAAATTAAAAAAATTAGTAAAAATAAATTAATTAAATTTATATTGAAAATTAATTTGTATTATTATTATTATAAAAAAAGAATGCTGTGTATATTCAAATGAATTAATAAATGATTTAAGAAAGCATCATATATAAAAAAAGTCTAATATTTAAAAAAACAAAAGTAATTGATTTCATATATTTAATTAATAGAAATTAAAGAATATTATGCGTTTAACAATGTATATTATTTAAAAATAATAATAGATGTTTATTAAAGAATTAGTTTAATCTATATAATTCTTGAATGATTATAAAATAAATAATAATAATGAGTAGGTAAAAATTAATTTTGTAATTATTATTTTAAAAATTTAATTAAATAAAAGCTTTTTTATAGAAAAAATAATTTTCTTATGAAAAAAAAAATTTATAAATAATAATAATATTTCTACAGCATTCATTCATAATTTTATTTAAATAAATATCGTTATAAATTTATTCCTCTTTTAAAGTTCTTAATGCTATCAACTATAATAAATTAATTACTATATTAAAATATAAATGTACTTAATTTTAATCATATGGATAGAAAAATATTTGAATTAATTTTATTTTCTGTTGGAAAATAAATAATTTTGTATTTTGAAAAATAAATAGATAATTGATAAATTAATATAAATATATACATTTTCTTACCAAAAATAAAATTAATTAAAATATTTCCATTTTCATAAAATTAAAAAATAAATACATTTATATTTTAAGCAATAATAAATTTTTTATATTTGATAAAGTTTAAAGGAGGAATAAGCTTATTAGTGTTTTAAAATTATGATTGAATAAACACTTTAGATATATAAGTTAGTTTTCAAATTAGAAAAAAAATATTTTTCCAGAAGAAAAAAATGAATTTCTTAAATATCTATATTAATACGTGTTGAAGGTTTTTCAAAATAGCTGCTAACTAAATATTTGGCGTAACCAAGGACTTAGCAGATTAATAAAATCATTAATTGATTAATTGCGGAAAAATTACGTTTTATATCAATTGAATATTAAATTAGTAAATTACGTAATAAATTATTTACGTAATAGTTTCCTTCATTAAAAGCAGATGACGTAAAACTGTTTTCCTATCCTAACACGAATAATAAACTAATGTGTGTTGTTTCTATTATTTATAACATCATTATTTTCTAATATTTACTTGAATATATCTAACACACATTACTTCGGTTCATTATGTTAAAAGACTTTCAGGAAAATATTTTATAATTTATAATATTTCAATATTATATTTTTAAGGTAAATATTATTTCGCACTTGTTGTTCTAACTCAAGTTTAAATTTCTTAATTTTGAAAACGTTGGAATATTTTTTCATCACTTTTAAACAAAACAATTTCCTGTTTTCCCGTTTTTCCCTTAATGCACAAAAATTTTTTTGTTGATATTTAATGTGTTGTTTATGTTTATATTTCATTTTTATGCCATTATTTTTTTAAATGGGGTGAAAACATTTTTTAAAATAATTAAACATTTATAATCGTATCTTAGACTCAAAGTCTACATTAATCTTACACGTAATAGTAGAGATTTATGTCTAAAACTTATACTTTTCTAGACTATCTTTGATGTTTTAATATCTTCGATGTTTTTGATCAGAAAGGAAATAATTTGACGTTATCCGTTGAGATTAATTGCTGAAAACAATAAACTTCATTATTTCTCATGATGTAAACTTGAATTATAAAGAGATTTAAAACTACAATTCATTCGGTTTGGGATTATTTTTAATTCAGTTAATATTCAAATGTATTCTTTGTTTCTACAATCTAGTAGCTTTTTGTAGAATCACCTATTTTAACCACACAGATTTCAACTCTATATTTTAAAATGATTTGTTTCAGGATCTTCTAACTTTGAATGATTCAGAAAAACAGAAACCGTGACTAAAACTCAGGCGGACAGAAATAAGCAAGTGGGCGGAAATAAACTGACTTCCGGTTTAAGAAATATTTTCGCTTTCCACCGGACAGAAATATGCACCCTTTGACTTCCCATGATAGCGTAACTTCCGTTCCTCCAATACCCCGGCTTACTACTTTGGATTTTCGTAACATTTTTGTAATTTTAAAAACAAACGTAAAACGTCAAGATATTTTGAAAACATTTACAATATAGTTTATATGTTAGGAATTCAAAATTTTTCTCAGATAATTTATAATGAGCTAAAAAAATTTGTTAAACATTTTATGCATACCATTATTGATTTTTATATAATATAGACCAAGCCTAAATACTGCTAAAAAAGTTAAGGTTCCAACAATCATTTTTTAAAGTTTTATCACGATAGATTTTATAATGCAGAAAATTAAACATAATTATTGCTGTGTGTCTTAATGCGGTAAAAAGATCACTGAATAATAAATATTAAATATTTATGCTCGTATGAAAGTTTAAATACTCAAATGCGCAATTACGGATGCAACGGTATTATTAATATCATATTTAAAAAACCGAGATTTTAAAACAAAGTATATGAAAATTTCAGAGATAGAAGTTAGACAACTAGCTGAAATAACTGATAAAAAAGGGATTAAAAAAATGATTTTGATTTATGATGGCATAGTCATGAATTGAGAGCGTCGAAAACAGAAAATGGTCGGAAAATAACGTAGATGAACGATGGGGTAGTCGCAAATTAAGTGCGTCAAAAGCAGATTACTCAAATTTGAAATTTGTGTATCGAAATATCGCATAAGAAAATCTGTAAAAGAAAAGTTTAATTATGTTGATACAGCCATGTTGAAACTGCCGAAAAAACGATAAATAACTCAAAATAATAATAATAATAATAACGATCGAAAAATGACTTGGATTTACGATGAAATCATCGCAAATTGAGTACATCAAAAATTATTACTCAAATCTCAAATTCGCGTGACGTAATAACATTGTATGAAAAATATAGGAATTTGGATAACCATGTAAAAATACCGTAAAAACGTAAAACAGCTGAAATAACTGCAGAGAAAACGATCAGAAAATAACATGGATTAACGACGGAATAATAATCATGCGCTTCAAAAAGTGATTACTCGAATTCGAGCTTCAGGTGTCACAATATTATATTAAAAATACTAAAGTTTGAAAAATCTTGTGGAGATCGCCGAAAAAACGATAAATAACTATTGGAAAACGATGAGGTTTAACGATAGAATCCTCGTTAATGAAGAGCGTCAAGAAGTGATAATTCTAACTCGTAATAAAATCGTACTTAAAATATCGGAATTTAAAAAATTACGTGAAAGAGACGAAAAGAAGATCGAAATCCAAGCCATTAGATGTCACTAGCAATTTCTGCTACCGCGTTTTTCTGTAATTAGCATTTGGTTTTTGCTAATTGGATTTGGTTTGGTTTTGGTTGATTAGCTAGTTGACAAAATCACATAATAACATGGAATACTCAAATATAATAGCAGCAATAACTATTGTTTATTCTCTTCTATGAATCTCTTATTAATCGTTTGACTTTATTTTATTTTAGAGAACTTGCTCAATGGCTTCAATTGAACCTCACTGGTGCGCCTGTTTGTCATGGACAAAAATGTCTCCGGGATATCCCGTGGCCACAAATGTTGGCCAAGCTGTGATAGATTTTATAAATAAACTTACTGAGGTTCAACGAAACGTTTGCGAAATACTTAAACTGAAAGAAGTTACGCGCATTGAGAAACTTCTACCAAATAAAGCACTTTTAAAGTTTAAGAAAAATGCCGATAGAGACGGCTTCATCGGAGAATTCTCTGACAATACAGAAGTCACAGAACTCATTTACCAAGTACAATTAAGAGCTTCGCCTAGTGATGGCATATACGAAGCATCAGTGAAACACATCACGAGTAGTAACCAATTTCTGGTTAAAGAGTTTGAACTCAGTCGTGTAAACATGTATGCCAATCAAGAACACTGTATCCATGATACTTATCCAAATCTTAGAAAATATTGTTATTGTAAAAATCAATTGTAAATTTTGTATATCCTTTGATGGAATACTTATGATCATATGTTTGATGTAGAACTCAGATTCATTCTTCATTGATCACGATGATGTTATCTACAGTTATATGGTAAGAAATTGTAGTAGATCAGAGATTCTTAAACTTTTTACCACTGAGAACGTAACTTTGTTGGAAAATTTTCCCACAACCCTCTAATAGACATGTAGTAATAAATGTAAACGAAAATTATAGAGGCGATTGAAATGGGCTGCAGGTGGCGTAGAGCAGAACTCTCTAACTATGGCAACACTTAACGTGCTTTCACCATTATCGTGTGAAGAGTCATAGAAGAAGGAAGTACGTTAGTTGATTTTTAAATAGATAAAAATCTTTTAAGTTAGGAAACTATATGGGACTGAAAATTTCATGATACATAGTTTTGAAATAAAGCGTCATGGAAGTTTTAAAAAATATTTTTAACAATTCAATACGAAAAATATTAAGATAAGTAAAAATATCGTAATATAGTTTGTCTAAAGTAAGGACTCCCCTAGCCATTTGTCTGGACCCGTGGTGGTGACTATGGCAACGAGGTATAACTATTCCAAGTAGGGGTGTGGGATAATTGTTTAGGGGTTATTACTAGGGTCAGCAAGAGAAAGGGAATCTTTTTCTCCAGTCTACTGTGTTAGCCCTAGAGTGAAGAGAAGCTACCCTCCCTAAAATGCACTGTTCTTGTTTCCATAGCAGCAAACGGCCTCAGACTTTGTGGCGGGGGAGTTCTTACCGTAGACAAACTATACATTCCTATGCAACTGAAAAGAAGAGGAGTGGGAAGGGGGAAGGGCCAAATGCATGGAACCGATCTTCTACCCAGATGGCGTAATCGAGCGTTGCGATCGCCTATATTAATAACGGGGATTATGCAAATCTAAAAAAATTATTTGTCTTTTCTAGTAGTTTACAAAATTGTTTTCAATTTGCACTTTTTTCCTTAGAATTTTCTCAGTTTAATGTACCACAGGGTATAAATGCTGATTCGAAATTTAGAGCAAATATTGTAAAACTTTCAAGAAACATTCTTTTTTGAAAAACTATAAGATTTATAAGAAACAAGAAAATCTTATTGATTAAATTGTAACAACTATTCTGTATCAGTAAAACAATTAATACTTCAAATAAAAACATCTCAATTATTAGTGAAACTGAAAGTCTATTTTTAAAAGTGAAATTTCTAAGTTAAATTTCGCTACCATTTTGCGAAGAAACGGAAAGCTAATGCGAACGAACAGAGCTAAGCTACCGGAAACCATTTCTTTCTTTCCCCACATTTGTTTTCATTGCTTCCCCCCTCCTCTATCTCTACCAATAGAATTTGATACTTCTCAAAATTACCATTGTAACTAAGCTAGCCGTAGTTTACAAAGCTCTCTGCTCTAGAATTTTATTGCAAAATATGTTTTGTGTGTTCACCAACGTAAAAAATTTAGTCTATACAAATTTTTAAAGTACAAGTAAGCGTTTGATAATGGTAAAAATACTTTTAAAAGGAGGCATTAATGGAATGAAGTAATTTTTAACTATAAAAGTATCTTCTTAGCCACAAATTTATTTTAAAACGGAAGTCCTGCAAACGATATCAAAAATGCATCATTTATGCATCAGAAAACTTTGCTCAAAAAATTTTATTTATTTTTCTAGGTTTAAAGCATTATTTTTATATAAGAAAAAATAAGCGCATGAAGACACTTTTGAATTACTAAAATGTATGTTGAAATACATATTGTACTGTGCAGAACCTATAAGCATAGTTTAAAGTATTTCTATTCAAATATACAGAAGATAGAGCTTTTTAATGAACTTAAATACTATGGAAAAAATTATTTTCATTTGCTGTTTTTATACAGTTTAAATAATTATAAACTCTGTTTGCAGAATTTTAGACCAATCTATTTTTAAATTAAAAGAAAGCATTAGTTAGAACAGAACTCTAGTGTTTCGTGGAAGGCTTACAGAGTTTCCAATAAGAATATTTATTATTTTTATATCCAAACATTTCCATCATTTATTTCATATTTTGGTTATTTTTATTAAAATTATTTAAGTAAAATATCAATAAAAAAAAGAACTCATTTCAAAAAATATTACTTTCAATGATGAAATATTAAAAAATTTATGAAAAGATTATGTATTTATAAAAAAAAAAGAAATTACTAGATGATAACTCATCGAACCTTTCAATTTAAAATAAAATGACCAAATCCTAGAATTAAGAATTATGTTGCTCACATAACCATTCTCAGTGTTTATAAGTTCTTTTTTATTGTTGTTATTTCTAATGCCATTGCCAATATCAGCAAGCCCATTTGGTGAAGCCAAGCGAATTTTAAGGCAGAGGGTGCGTTTCTTGTCTTTCAGTGGCGCCATCTCTGGCCAAGAATATGATTTCAGCCACACGCACCTTACAATCCGTTAATAAGGCATTCATACATCCATTCATTCATCCACAGATCACAAATTTTAACCTGAACCAGAGAACAATCAATCTCCAATTCCGTACCCTCAAAGGTATAATTTGTATTGGAAACATGGAGGACTTTGTAACCCGAGGGATTTAACGTGCACCAGTAACCATTTACTGAACGGGGAGTCTTTGTTATGGGCCCGACGCCCTACCAACCAATCTATTCCGGCCTACATCTTGTTTTGAAAACTATAATTTAGTATTCTTTACCCTTGATGACTCAGGAGATAGAGCGTTCGACATTCCAATCAGCTGAACCCAGTGACGGCTGGTCGATACGAATTACACATCCGCCTTGCATCAACCACAGTGCTGATGTAAAATATCCTCAGTGGCAGACGGATCATGAGTTAGAGTCTCCTTGCCGTCAGGTTAACAGTGGGAGGTTATCGTGGCTTTCCTCTCCATATAATGCAAATGCTGGTTAGTTCCATCAAAAAGTCTTCCACGAAGGCCAGAAGGCTATATTGGGTTCAAAATTACAAGGCTACGGAGTTGAACATTCATGGTCGTAAACCCAAAACGTTGGGTCGGCTGTTCAACGAAGGTTATAAAATAAAATTTTGTGCTCTTCATTCATTTTTAGCTTACGCAGTCACCGAAATAAAATTCATAACTTAACTAAATTTCACTCCAAGCTTTCGAATTCAACTGTTCGATATAAAACCTATAATTTTAGAACTAAATTCGATTATTGAAAAACATTTAATTCTTTACATTAAATATTATCAAAATAATTAGTCTTTCTTTGGTTCTCATAATCACAATTACTAATTTTATTTATAAGCATGAGGCTCCGCCAAAAGAATCTCAATCACTTAAGGTTTCATAGTAAAAAAAATTTCTTCATAGTCGAACTGCCGAGTTAGAAGATCATTTTTCAGTATTTATAAAAAAGTTGAGTTATGAGACATTTTTAGTTATCTTCTAATATTGGGCATTTCTGACTGAGTCATATTTTAAATTCATAAAAAAAAAGTATCATTAGCTGCTGTACATAATTTTTAATAAAATGTTGTGGAAACTGTCTGTATATTGTATATAGATGATTGTTGGTGTGTTATCGTTGTATTTGCTGTTACTGTGTAAACTGTTTGTAGAATAATTTAAAAGTTATTAATAGATGCTTTAGAAATTGCATCATTGTAATTTTTAATTTTAGCTTGATTTTGGTTTTCAAAACAATATTATTTTAATAAGCCCTAACTAGCGTTTTCAAATTATTAATTTTTTTATGCTATCTTAAATGTTAATTGACTTAATCTCAACACTTTTTTTCTTTTAGTTTATGCAACGCAACAAAAAAAAAGGTTTTGAAGTTCAAAAAATCCTTTTTTTAATTGTTATAATCAAGTTTTCAAATAAATGCGTAAAAGATGTCACAAATACTCTGAATAAGCAAAATTTAAAACATAATTTTGCTTTAAAACTTAAAATTAGTTTAATAATTATAAATAGTTTTATATATAATAAACAGTGGGTGTAAATTTAATATTAAGTCAGCTTTTTATGTAATTTTCATAAGAAAATTTGGAATTCGAAAAACTGAGAGCAACTTAACATTGTTTATATTTTTGAACTGAAGGAATTTTTTATCATTAGTTCGGAAAAATTATAAATATGTTATAAGTTGATTTTGTTTTAATCATAAGCGAAATTTTATTAAGTACGTATTACACACCGTATGTCATTAATAAATTTTCACATTGTTATATAAAGCATTAAAAAAAAATTTATATAATTTTTTTAACTAAAGATTCAGTGTGTTTCCTTCAGTTACACGTTTTTAAGAGGCCAATTATAATCAAATTAAATACTGCAAAAATGTTTTCAATTTTACTGTTTTATTTTATTTTATTTTTATTTATTGAAAATCATTTTAATAAAAAAATTTATTATATTGTTTGTGGTCATTTGAAAAACTGTTGTAAAAATAATGTCTTTATATTTCTGATGATATTTTTTATTATTTTTTTTACATAATCTGCTCACATGACTTTTAGCGGTATTTACTATGTAAACTGTGCAAGCAAAATTTATCTATTGAAAATGTGATTTTCTTTCCTGTTTAAAAAGTATGCTCTTGACTTTGAAACCTTGCTATTAACCGATGATCTTTGATAAATATAAGTGATTTACCTATTTATTTCTGCTTAGAAATAAATTTTTAAAGAATCACATTTTTGATTAAAAATCTGAATTTGAAATTTGATTGATTATTATTTTATTAAGAATATTTTTCAAGGGATACAAAACACTATAAATATTAAATTTCTATCCATCTTAGCTTTTTATTTAGAACATTTTACGATTCGAGACATCTATATGCTTATGGAAAATATTAATTTATATGTGAAACAAAGCTTTCTTCTTTTAACAAAAATTAATAACTAATGTCAGATGTAGAACCATCCTCATCAAGCTTGATATCATAACTAAACAGATTGATATATAATATGAAATTTTGCATTTAATTAACACTCATGATTATTAGCTTATTTTTTGATGAAATTATTCTCAGACGAGTAAATTACTGTTAGCATGATGCTTTTTTTTGTTTTCGATTGCATTCTCCGTGAGACAAAATTATTTTATTTAATAAAACATGCACTGTTGTAATTTTTCAAAAAAATTTTTAATATTTTGCAGCAAAACGATGTTTTCGAAAGATTCGAGAACATTTGAGCACATATATTAAAATTTAAAAACATCTATTCTCGAAAAATTTTACATTTTTGGAGGGAAAACGTAAATATTTGAGGATTGTTCTCAAGATTAAGGAATGTTTAGTCACCTTAGAAATGACATTAGCCTTCACACTAAAATGGTTCACAAATCGATAGCTAGATGACGCTAAATCACTAGTTTCTATTTTCCCAACTTTTTCCAACAGAAGCTATAAGCTAGTTTTTACATTGCCGGTAAAGCTCTACCAACAGTCAACTACCTACAGTTTTTGTTTGTTTTTTATATACGGATCTCATAGACCGCTTTCAATTTGAAATAGTAAAAAAACTTATTTTAGAAAACGAAATATGACTAATGAGAAAATGGACAGGAAACAACCAATACGACAACAGAAAAAGAGTTTATTTTGACCTGTGTTTACCACAGCTGAAAATGGATAATTTGAAGCTGGCAAGAACTTCTATATATTTAATGTGTTTTCAGATATCATACAGGTTAGAGCAGCGGTTCCCAAATGGCTTTCTGAGGAACCCTGGGAGGGGGGTTCCGTTGAAACAACCAGTACGAAAACAGAAGAAGAGTTTATTTTGACCTGTGTTTACCACAGCAGAAAATGGATAATTTGAAGCTGGAAAGAACTTCTATATATTTAATATGTTTTCAGATATCATACAGGTTAAAGCAGCGGCTCCCAAGTGGTTTCTGCGGAACCCTGGGGGGTGGAGGGTTCCGTGAAAAAGTTAAAGACGTTCCGTGTCATAGTGCTTTTTATGATCCATTATGATTTTACAACATCTGATTCTATTTAGATCCCACCTATAATTCATGATTCATATAATCTTTCGGTTTGACTTTATGAAATTATTTCGCATCAAATGCTAGTGTAATAGGAATGGCATTTTTTTTTCCGAATAACAATAAATTAAACAAATTATATAAAGAACAAGCATTTGTAAAATATTGCTTTAGTATTTCCTATTGTGCTTTTCAAATCAAAATGAAATAACTAAATTCACTAATAAAAAATTATGTTTCTCTAATGATACTTATGTATATACACCAAAAGCAAATTCATAAGTAAATTAGATACAGCACAAGGATTGCAACTTTTACTGTCGAAAATGAAACCTAATTTAAGATTATTAATGATATAACAATGAAGAATCTTTATTCCTCTGATTCTATATTTTTTAAATAGTCATTTGTAAAGTCAGAGATCTACCGTAAGAAGTTAGATTATATAATGTTGTTAGATTATTTAATGTTCGTATATTTCTGGATCCTGATTTGTAGTGCCAACTGCAATCACCAAGTAACAAAATGGATTTTTAACTTGCACACATAAACTTAAAAAAAAAAAATTTAAAAAAACACGCACAGAGGTATACCTTGAGGGTGGATAAGAATTATGCCTTTTGAGATGGTCCTCTTCTGAGATGTATTTTTTTTAGTTTCTCATAGGCTGCTGCCTAAGAGTTTCCGAGACGTGGCAATTATTCTGCCGCAGATCATTATCAGAGAAACTTCTTTTCTTCTCTTTTTCGTGTAAAAGAATAATATCAGATTTAAACAGTAAAATTTTAAAAAGAAATTTTTAAAATGAAAATTTTAGTAGTTTTTTTTTTCCCTAGTAGTTTTTATTGTATAACTATTCAGTGAAAGGGAAATTTTTTGAAAAAGGAAAATTGAGTATCTGATTGTTGCAATTTTTATAATGTGGTTCATTGTTGACAGTGAGAATGGTCCTTGTATTTTTAAAAATCCTGAGTGGAATGTTATTATTAAGTTTTAATCTGTACTATTATATTTTTTTTCTTACAAAGTATTTTAAAAAATTACCAAGTAAATATGCCATCATATTGAAAGTATGAACTAGGTTGTTTAAAAAGGCTGCATTCAAGTGAATGTTTCATGATATTCAAAGCATATTCCTTGTACTCTGTTATAACACTTGCTTAACAATATTTTTTTTTTAAATAATCCCTTTAGAGCTCAGGAGACAGATCGTTCACCACCCAATAAACTGATCAAGGTTCAATTCCTCGTGGTAGGTGGCTGATACAAATTCTACTCCCAACTTGCACTGAGTGTAGGAGGTTTCTGTGGTTTTCTACTCCATGTAACGCAAATGCGAGTTAGTTCCATCAAAATAACCTACAAGCAGGTATGTTAGTTCCAATGCTCATCCCAAGAATTCTTTATCTTCAAAATTACAAGGGTAGGATTTGAACATTGATGATCGTAAACTTAGAATTATGTTGGCTGTTCAATGCCAGTTATAAAATAAAATATAAAAAATAATCCTTTTAGCTTTAAGTGTTTTAAACTTTTTTTTAATAAAGAAAAGTTTAAATCAACTTTCAACAAGAAAAAAACAGAATCTTAATATAAAAATTTAGTTTGGAGTTTTTTGTGAATTTCTATATTTTTCAATGCAATGTATGTTTTTTTTCTTCCCCTTCTAGAAAGCTTAAGCCATTTTTAGCATTACATTTAATTAGAGCAATTTGTTAAAATTTATTTAATTTAACCATAATTTAAGATTTTTTCTTCTTCTATTGTAGGTGAGGACTCAGTCACCTTTCTCATCTTTTTCATAAAGTGATCACCTTTTCATAGATTTTTAGTAAAAAGGTTTATATAAGCTGTCATTTTGCAAACATGTTAAATTCAGGACACTGGAAATCGAGCCTCATTCCTTGGTAAATGGCTTACTTTTTCTGATTCCTATATGAAGATTATCTGAAGTGTAACTAATAATATGTGCGCCATTGATCTCACCATAATTTGAAAATTGTGCTTTTTTAGTAACCCACAATCCGAGTTTCTGAATCTTTTTTTACTAAAAGCGAATCCTATTTTAAATTACAATTTCCCATTTTAATGTCATACATAAGTAGTAATTTTGATGTTAAGAAATGCTGTGTTCTATGCTATGTTCTTATTCTGAGTACTTTTGACTTGTGTTTGTGTATCATTAATTTTTCATTGCATTTGCTTTTCAACTTTTGAATTTTTAATTGCTTTTTCATATTTAGTTCATCCATTGTGTGGCCTTGGGGCACTGTCGGTTTTTGGTAATACCACTGACGACGTAAAGGCTCCTGTGCGTTGGCAGACAGTGTGTCCCCTCATGAAGTGCTGTTTTTATAACTTAGATATCTTTAGAAATTCTATGTGTTTTTTTTTTGTTGTTTTTTTTTTTTTCCCATTGAGATGGAGCTGCNTTTTTTTTTTTTTTTTTTTTTTTGTGGTTCTGACTTTCTAAAATGTTAAAATAAGACGAATTTGGTTTTAGCTGCTTATTATTTTAAATGTTATTTTCTTATATTGCCTTTTTCTGAATTTGCTTAAATCAGTTTAATTCTACGATATGATTTTATTGAAAATGCAATTAGTAATAGATGCAGTTATAATTCAACAAAGAAATAAAACTAAAATTTCCATATCAGTTGTCTTTAAAAAAACTCAAAATCAGGTCATATTTTCTGAAAATCTCAATTGTGTTTTGAATTTGCGTAATAATTCACAATGCCCATTCTATATTTTTAAAAAATGTTTCGCTACAGACAGGATGAAACATTATAGTATATATACTGAAAATTGAATAGTATATAGGTATTATACATTGTGTATTATACATTGAATGTATATTAATGTATTATACATTAAGGAACTTAAGCATAACTTAAAATTGACAACAAATAGGAAATTGTGTTCCTCCAAGATATATAATTGAATAATAGCATATTTTCAATACATTTTTGAAAATATTTGTATCTAATAAAAAATACTTCTTGTTGCTACAGATTTGAAATGAAAATTAAAAATTTGATTGTAGTAACTGTTTCATATGTTAAATTCTGAGTGAATTTAATTTATAACATAGATTGAAGAGAAATAAGATTTTATTTTATATTTTTGATTTAAAAGTTTTGTTGCATTTTTCTACGTCAATCTGCTTTTTTTTTCCTTGATGGAGAAATGAGAGTCCCAGGGGACACAATATTTTATGTCCCCTTTCCGTTTATTAGCGTATTTGATGCCCCACAGCAAGTAAGCTCAATCACTGTGCTCTTTGAGTTCCTTATATGTAGCTGCATTTAATTGAATACTTTATAACAACAGAGGCTAACATGAAAAGTTGCTGAATATGTGATATTGGCGGAAATGAATGAGCAACTCCATTGCCTACTTATCTTCATTTTTGTTGTTCTGGCTAACCCATTATTATTAATAATATATTTGAATGTGCCACCACCTGATTTTTGTTTCTAACTTTATCTCTAAATAAAAATACCTCATTTTATAAAACATTTCGTTTCATTTCTTTAAAATTTCAAAAATATTCATAAAGCGATGCCTTTTAATGTTCCTGAAAATATTTTATTTGATGAGTAAAAATTGCTGCAATTGGATAAAAATTTCAATATTGATATCTATTGGCATTTCCATATTTCCGAGAAAGACACTTTTAAGGATTAAACAATTGTCAAAGCTTCTCTCACTCTTTTGCTTGATGATGCAGGTGTAGAGTGGAGATTTTCAGTTTCAAAGTGAAGATCAAACTACAGTTATAGAAAGATATTTGAATACTGTTTCGATCATTGAAAGATGCTTTTAAATAGTGCTTTCACTCTCCTCGTCTTGCGCCAATGACTAATAAATTGATTAAATATGAATTACAAGCTCGTCAAAATAATAATAAAATGCAGCCTACATCAGGGCTCGAAAAAACTCAGAAATTTTACCCATTATCCTTTGGAACTAATCCGTCTCTTCTAAATAAATACAAATATAATTTTCTCTTATTTATTACTAACAATTATATAAATTGCACAATGAATTAGTAGTTACTAGGATTACAAATACTAGGATAACATTATATGGTAACAAAAGAAATACTAGGTTTCTAATAGTAAAACCTAGTATTTCTTTAATGAAATAATTTATTTCTTTAATGAAATTATTTAAATAACAAAGGTCAAGTTATCTGTCAATTATCAGGTCAATTTATCCGATGATACTGCTTTTTTTAAATGAATCAAATACGACGTTTGCCAGTTCCACAATCAAACCAATGATTTACAGAGGTTTCATCACAGAAGCCTGAAAGAGGTTTTTCATTTAGGTAGATGTTCATAATTGCGGTTGACGCTTCTTGTTTAGCGTAATGTCTTTTTTTGTAAGTTCATTGCTGAAAAGCCCCTTTCAACCGCTGCAGTACCTACTCCCAGACAGAGAAAACATCAATTCCACCGTGCACAGTATGTTGCTGTATTTCGAGATTAGAGGGTCATTTTAGAAGTGACGAGCTAGACTCTTGTAAGATAACAAAAATTGAAAATATATCACGAACATTAACGGGAAAACGGCCGTCCGCGCAGACGTTGGATTCGAGAAATTTGTTGTCAGCGGGGAATTTTGAACCACCGAGGATGGGCAGTTTTTCGAGCCCTGGCGTACATGGAAGAGAGCAAAAATAAAAAGAAAATGAATGAGAAAAAGAAAGAAACATGGAAGAATAATTGCAAAAAATAAAGAAACCCTATTGAGAGGTAGGGTCTCTGTAGGAATTGAAGAAAAAGATACAATCGAAGAAGCAGCTAAAAATTTGCTAGAAGAATCTACTGATTGATTTAGAAAAGTAGAAAGAAATAATAAATAAATAATAATTTGAAATGAGTTAAGCTAGCTCATTGTATGCTAATGCGTGTCAAGAATTTGAAATTCGAAGAAAAGGCAAAGGCTGCGGAAGTGAATAAAATAGACAGGAGTTTTGAAAGGAAAAAATTATTTCTTTAAAAACAAGAATCAGTAGTCATTTTTTTTCTACTAAAAAAACCAAAGGCAGAAAAATAGTAATAAAATTTTTTTTATAATCATTTCTTAATTTTATATCCAGTTTTTCTTATTTTATAAATATTTATATTAGTAATATATGTATGTATGTTTTTTTCCAGGTCGATTCCATGTGACTCAAGTTTCCATTTGAAATTCTTTTACTTACATAAGACTTAAGATTTGGACTCTAGAATAAGTGTGAGTGTTTTCTTAAAATACTTTGACTTTAGATGTTTTTATCAATGATTGTTTGTATCACAAAAGGACTGGGTTGCAAAAACAAAGTAGTATTAAATTGGCAAATTACTTAACGATACTGAAAGTCAGTGATCAATGTTTAACATTTTTCTCATCTGCCTAATATTAGATTTTTTATGTAGATATAGATTTACAATAATTAACATTTTACATCTCATCCATTCTTTTTTGTTGTTGCTTTTAATAAATAAAAAAAAATTTAAACTACATGATTTGTTCAGATTATTATTTGCTATATTATTTGTATTGGGTTATGTTATATGTACAATGATTTTATTTGTTTTAACTATTTAAAAATGATTAAATTATTTAATTTTCAGTTTGTAATCATTTTTGAAGTTAGCATTGAATTTTTCATTTCTATTTTTTCTTTAGTAATAAGAACATTTTAAATGAGTTATTATAAATACTAGGCTGTCAGGTTTACATTAATTAATTGTTTTAATATATATGTTTTAAATATATTTATCTCATTACTTAGTAAAAATAATTGTTTTAATTTTTGTAAAGTGAAAGAGTATATTATGTAATAAAACATTTAAAAAAAGAAATAAGTAAAAATGTAGTAATACTATGTTTTTATTTTATCAGCTTAAAATATAGTCTGTTTAGTAAGGACCTAACCTCACCATTCTTCTCGAGCGGGGGCAGTGATTATGAGGTTTTTTAACTATTTCAAGTAAAGGTGTTGGGTCAATATTTAGAACAGGTTTTATTTTTGATTAGCAAGGGAAAGGGAATAATTTTTCTTTGGCCTATTTCAATGCCTCTATTTGGTCTCTTTAAAATGTGCTGTTTCTTATTTTCATAACAGCAGATGACCTTAGACTTTGTGGTGAGAGGAGTTATTTATATAGACAGACTATAGTAAGTCCAGAAGATAAGCCACGAGCATTAATCATGGTTTATGATGCATTATGAGAATAGGACTTTTTACTGTAGCGTAAGCATGTCGTTTGTTCATTTCTCAAAGATAGAATGGACCATCACACCTACATTAAAGTGGAATATCCTGTTTTTATTATTAACAACAGCCATACATGTCTGGGGCTTATCTCACTCTATTCATAAATATTTTCCAATTTTTAGTTTGAGGAGATAATATCTCATGTATCATTCTAGTAAACTGAAAAATAATGCGCACATGTTTGTAGAAAATGAACAGAAACAAATAGCATAAGTATGTTTAGGTACACAATTTATTGACTTGTAACATTTCTTTTTCATTCTCTCACAGAAAATTTCTTGTTACTTTTTTCGAATCTAGTACTTGACAGACAACTGTATCCATCCCCCTCAATGTCCGAGTTCATCCCTCCACCATTGCGCACAGATTATGTTGTATCCCAATAGTTCTATAATGAAGATTCCAATCTGAGTTGTAATACACTTTTTTTGTGTTGAGTTATTTGCTGGATATTTTAAATAATGTCATCAACGAGTTTGCAGTGAATGGCACTGATGGGACATACTTACTGCATGTTTCATCCACAATTGTGGCTTTTCTAAGGATAGAAATCACAAAATTTTGTTACTCTTCAGTTTACAGTGTATTTATCCGTAGCATCATCGACATAGACAACCTTTAAACAACAATGAATCTCATAAGTAACTTTTTCTGTGATTATTCCAATTCTTACTCGCATTGATGTGACATAGCACCTGATCACTTATCCATACTTCCGAATCTCAATATACACTTGCAGAACACAGCAATTTCAAACCTCTGTATGCACCCCGTGGCAGAATCACGGCGACATTGTCGCAGAACGTTACACAAAGTTCTTGCAGAAAGGATTTTCCTTTCGAAAGTAAAATTTTTTGGTTTTTTTTTCTGCAAAAATTTTCGATTTCTTTTTCTCTAAAATTATATTTAAAAGATGTCTTTTACGCCCATCGGAGTGGAACGAAATGTTCGTAATTTTTCGATTCTTATTTGAGAAAAATGAAGAATATTGAAGCAAAAAATTTCTTTTCTGCAGAAATGTTTGAAAGTTTTTTTTTCCTTCTCAATTATATTCAAAAGATGCCTTTTTCACTCATCAGAGGGGAAGAAGTGCTCGTGATTGTTTTTATTCTTATTTGAGAAAAATAAAAATGAAAGAATTTTGGTTATCTTTTCTTTCACGGATTTTACGATTAGTAATTATTTATTTTTTTATATGATGATTTACAAAATTTAGAAAAAGAAATAATTAGTGTGTTTTCCTTTTACAAAATGTGAGGATATCTCCCATGATATTTGAATAAAAATATTACTTATACTTTTAAAAAAAATACCTAAAATTTTATTATATATCCTAATAGGTTTTTTTTTGTAAATACAACGTTTATGTTACTATAAATTTAATTAATAACATGTATATTTGTATTTATTAAAAATATCTTGCAGAAAGATAATAGTGCTAGAAAGGTTTGTTGCAGAAAGTCCCACAAAAATTCTGCCTCAGGGTGTATGCATATAAAGAGAAAATATTACTTCCACATGTCTGTTAATTAAGATAATTTTTCTGCTCTCTTCAAGCATATGTGCATTAGTTTTCAACCTATCTTTGTAATTTAATTTTGTCGACTTAAAGTATTAATTTTTCATAAGTATTTATTACATTGTAAATAATGAGTTTTCTAAAATAGGCTTTGAACTTTGTTTTGTAGAAAGATGGCAATGCTAGTAAACTTTAATCAGTGCTTAGAATAATGTGAGTTTCCAAATAAGATGGTTTTTTGGCACAGATCATGTGATTCAACATGTATTTGTATTTCTTGTAAGTTATGACTTCTTTTTTCTATGTAACTGATTCAAAAGCTATTTCAATTTATTGTGTAATATTGTTTAAATTTCGTAATTTATAAGACATACATAATTTGTTGACTGATTTTTTTTGAACGAATAATTCATATTTATTTTTATGTACAGTATTAATTTATATTTATCTGAAAAACTTTACTAATAATTTACTTTGAAGCATTTTTCCCATAATATCACACGAATCATGAATGTGTTATAACACTTTTTCTTAACCAGATTTTAAAGTTCAATGACTTTGTAATCGAATTGCTTTATATTGTCAACAATCACTTCTCGCATTATTGAATGGAGATTTACATTCAATACTAATATCATGTTACAAAACAATACCCTCTTTAGCTAGAAATATCTGTTTGCAGAGACGGCAAAACTTAATAAAATATACCAAACTGGTTATCCAGGTGTTAAAATTGAAACGTTCTTCTAGAGGTGGACAAAAAGTTAATATTTTCCAAATATTTTAACCTTGTGCAACAGTGGAAAACAGTATAATATTTTGAAAAGCGTGGAATGTTTACTTTGATTTCAATATATAATTACGTACCTACCAACTTTTACACTTTTTGTAAAATTAATTTGTCCTATAATTTAATTTGTGGCTTAATAGATTTAATTTAAATCTTTTTACATTAAAATTCTTGCTTTAGGACAGCTTCTGTGGGAAAAATCTTCATTAAAAGTTGTCAGCTTTGAAAAATAAAGTCATAATGTTATTATATCCTATTAGATGCCACATTTATTAATGTAATGTTTTTATTATATATTTAATTATTTATTTTTGTGTTAAGTTATTTATTTTTATGTAGCTAGTTTTTGAATTGTTGCTGACATGCATAATCTAATGCTTTTACCTTTCACTGTTCTGATGCTGTTTTAGAAAATGATTTGTAATTTTATTATTAGTTTGTTACTAAAAGTGAGTAAACCAAAATAAAATCTTTTCAGTTGACTTGCTATTTATTCAGATTCACACTAGAGAATTCAATTTTCTCAGATGTATTTTAACTTTTAACCAAATTCCATTTACTTACCCCTTTTTAAATGACGGCTAACAATGTATCTATGATACTGTAAAAGAAAAATAGGATAAAATATTCTTAAATCAATTATCAAAAACTTTAATAAAGCAAAACTGATCTTTTTTCACCCCTCAAGATACGTGCAGGCATAAATAACATATTAGGGATGTGAATATGCCAACTTTTACTTTTCTGCGTGCAACAAAACTCATTTCCATTTTATGTGTCACGAAAATTCACTTCTATTATGTTTTTAAAAACTATTATTCTAAAAGTTTAATGTTATATTAAGTTCATTATATAAAAGATGTTGAACAATCATCGTTTATTCAAATCTAAATAAAAGGAGAAAATGTCATTTGAAATAAAAATGCAGGCTTAATGGATATTTTACATTTAAAAGTCAAGAATTAAATAGCATATGCTGAGAAACTTGGTTTTTATTACTGCAAGCTTAGTCACTAAATATTATATTCTATTTTAATACATTAAATTCTCATTTAATTTTGCTTACTAAAAGGTAAATAAATAAAAATGCTTAATTTGTGATTAAGGAGGTTAAATAATTATGTAACTTATAGTTATCTACATATTGTAGATATTCCAAGGAATTCACAAAAAAGGCTTATTAAGGTGTTTTATTCATTTATTTTGTTCACTATAAGAAAAGATTCTAACATTCTGAGTAATAATTTACTTTTAATTGAGTACATGTATTTATTTGTTGTGGAGATCTTATAAGACATACACTTTTTTTCTTTGCTTGTAACATATTTCTCTATTTATAAATAAAAATTACATTTTTTGCTTTATTAAAAATTTCCTTATTTTGTTTTTATATCAAACTTTTTGATGTTAAAAAGTTTTTTTTTTCTATGAAGGATTTTCAGCAATATTGTGAAATGCCATGCTTTTTAAATTTTGATATTTTATATCAAAATATCGTTAATATTGTTTACAGTTTGGCACATTACAAGTTTTTGAATTATATTACACAGAATATTTTTATTGCCCATATGGAAATCACTGTGTTTTTCACCAAAGGTACTTTTTTGAAAACAATTGACAATGTGGCTTATCATTTTATTGCACCAAATCCTTCATATGTAATATTTTATTTAGCTCTTTTTACTGTTATGAAATTTTTCATAATGCCATGCTTAAAAGTTTTTATTTTTATTCTCCTAATTTGAGCGTAGACCCTGATAAGACTTGACTTAGATTTATTTTGTGCTCAGGCCCTAGATGTAAATATTTTGCTTCTTTGAGACTTACTAATTTACTTTTTTTTTATTAATTATACAATGATTAATTATATGCACAATTTAAAAAAAATTTTGATCATAACATAATATATCATTAAAAAAAGCTTGTAAATTTTCAATGGTGTAACATGTTGTTATAAAGTTTTTTTTTATGTATACATTTTGATAGTTTTATTCTGATTAAGAATTATTACTGTTTTAATTTTAAGGAGAAATTTATAATTTAACGAAATTATTGTCAAATAGTATAATTTTTTAAACTAAGAAAATTAATTATATACAAACTTAATATCTAAAATGAATAAAAAATGCATCAGTATTGAAAAAAATTGCAATAAAAATTTTATCACTTGAGAAAAATTTTAACAACATAATATTTTTTTAATTAATATTTTACTCATTAATTTTTTTTCTTTAAATAATTCTTATATTTAAACTGGATATTCAATAAGCTAAAAATAATATAAATACATGTAATTTTTCTAGCTGTAAGTGTACATATTTATATAGGAAAATAAGAACAACATAAATATGAATTCAAAATAAATATCTGTAATAAGTTGCACAGATTTTAAAATTCTTTATAATATGTACTAAAATAAATACTAATATGAAAATAGATACTTAAATAATTATAAAAACTTTTCTTTTAATAGTTTTAATTTAAAACTATTTTGATCATTTTTAATTTCTTTCATTTCTCCTTTTTTTCTATCTTTAAAATGGAAGAAGTCGGTTTTTTCTTGAAAGCACAACACTGTGAATTTCATCGTTGCTAAGGTAAATGCAATTGCTCTAAAAATTCTTCTTATAATTAAATATTTCTATCCTAGCTTATGTAAACTATAACAAATATAGTTAATATAATTACTACTTAAATTTTGTTAAGGTAGAATCTTTGTAATTAGTTTTTTCAGTTAAGTTTTTCTAAAACCATAGTTTTTTTTTATTATTATTGCCAAAAGAATTGTGTGAGTATTTTTAGTTTTCTTAGGGAAAATTATGTACCAAAATTATCTATTTGTTTTTTTTATTAAAGCAGCATTCTCTTAAGCATATTTTAATTATTTGTAGTAATTTTTCATTGAAAATCCTTATTTTATTAATATTAATATTTTTTTTTGAAGTACATATTTTAAAATTTTTCAAATTTATACTCATTATGTATACAACAAATATTTTCTACTAATCTGTAATTAGCCAAATAAATGATTAGTTTGGCTAAATAATAAACTATTTGAGCGAATAATAAAAACAAAACCAATTTTTTTGCAAATGAAATTAACTGATACATTTTATACGACTCTACAGTTTCATTTATGTATTACACATTAAAAATTTTTAATATTTATCTAATTTATAATAAAATTATATTTTCACTATTAAATATAGCCTTATTTTCAATAAAATTTGGTTGTTTTATTAATATAAATAGGAATCAATTTTAAAATAATTTCATTTAATATACAATTCATGAAAAATTTTTTTTTACTAACTAATTGTAGTATTTTAAATATTAAAGTAAATTTATTTTGAATTTTGAGTATGTAATGATTGATTTAATTAGTCATATAGCATAAATAGTAAAATTTAAATCTTTATATATATATAAATAGAAGTATAATTATGAAAAAAATATTTCAAAATAGCAGCATTAAAAAAATAATAGTTATTTAAGGTAGCCAAAGACATGATATTTTATAGTTAGAATGAATTTATTTCTTTTCCAGTAAGAGTGGTTCATCATTTGCTGTTATATATTTGTCAGCCCATCCACTGATTATTATTATTAAATAATACTATAGCAGTATTTTAAGTAAAGAAAATTTCTTTATATTATTTATTATATAAAGAATTCCTTTATTTTATTTCTTTAAAATGTTATGCATCTAAAAAAGTAAAATATTATATCTTTTTAAGTTTGAAAATAAAGTAACTTCAATCTTGACAATGGATCTTTCAAAATTTTAGCAATTTATAAAACACAGGGAAGATATTTAAAGGAAACATAGTTGTAATACATTAAGAACATAATGTAGTAATTTTATTATTAGTTTGATCAAATTGAAAAATTTTATTTATTTTGGTAGAATTTGTTTGATTTTATTTTAAAATAAATGCATCGAATGACTGACTTTATCTGTTTTAGATCTGATTACTGTAAGTTCATCTTTAATCCCAGTGGAAGATTTACTACAATACGCTGATATTTTAGGTATATTTTTTCATAATACATAGAATTTAGTAAATCGGATAATTGGATGTAAAAATTGATAATAAATTATCTCAAATTTCATTTAAAATTTTGTAGTCATTTACAGACAACTATGCTGAGAAAACTTGGAAAACTGTTCTTGATTTTATGGTTAATTGAATGTTAGACGATCAGTCATTTACTATATTTTGATACGTAGACCTTAAACCATGCATTGCTTTTTCCATTTTTGTTATAGTCAAGTTAGTCATTAACTTTACAAACAGTTTTTTCTATTTTTCTCTCAATGTTTTTTAATTGATGATAATTAACATACAATTTCATAATTTACAAATTTTTTTTAAACTAATTCATTGGAATGAATTATTACATCGTTTATTAGAAATCCTGATGAAATTTAACCACAATTATCTTATAAAGAATTTTGGAGCATTGAGATAAACAGAATGTTTTTTTTTTCAATGTTTCCTTCACTTTTATTTAGATATTTTGTAGGTTTTTTCAGAAAATCATTAATTGCTGTCCTAGGTCTGTTTAATCCTTCTTTTTTCCCCAATAACTGTAATAAAATAAATTGACGGTTAGTTTCAAACTTTAATTTCGGTAACCAGTATTTTATTGCCAGTAATACATAAAACATTCATTATTTGATTTCATTTTACATAAAATTTTTTAACACTATGCTTATAAAATTAAATTCTCACCTTTTTTTCAAAAAAAAAAATTACTAACTTTCAGAATGTAAAAATAAATTTTTTATCTTCTGTCGAAGAACATTCATTTGGCTTGAGTCAATACATTTAATGTCAAAGATGTGTAACTTAATGATTTGATTGTTTCTTAAATTGAAAGTGAGTGTAAAAAATTCATAATTGACTGGAACCTAGTTTCCCCAGTAAAATTATAATTGTTCTAAAACTTTAATTTTGGAAGTGAATAACTTTCTTTTCTCAGGAAATTTCACATTTATGCTACTTAAAATAAATAAAATTTTATATACTTTAACACTAAATATAATAGCTAGGTACTCCTTCAACTTACATAAAAAAAACAGTCAGTGCCAGTGGATGTAGTTAATATATATATTTTTTTTAATGTATAAAACATGATTATTCAATTCTTTCTTAAATTAGAAGGTATGTTCTTCAAAAATTAAGGTAGATCTTAGAAGTAAATGTAATATTTTGTTGTAAAGGTCAAAAACGTACTTAAAATAATTACTTTTTACTATTCAAATGTTTCTTCTGAGGTAGTATTACAATTGAGAAAGAAGCATCTTCAACTTTCACTTCGTTTTTAGCTTCTAATTTTTCAAAAGTCAGTTGTGAAATGGTCTATTTTGTCTTTTAAATTTATACAATTATTTCATTATTCCTATCTGAGAATTGAAATTTAGAGCATTGTACTAATGCATGTAATTTTATTTTGTTCATCATTTTATTTTATTTATTTTTCTGGAACTAAACTGCCACACTCTATAACATCTTTTACATTAATTCGTGCATCTTAACATTTATTAAATAGCATAAACAGTATTCACAAAAGTTGTTGGGAATAACAGAGAGGCTGTACTTCTACCTTTTTTTTTTTTTCCTGACATAACAATAATCTACAACTTTTTCTTTGGATATCTATATTATATAAAATATTATAATCCACATATGAAATAATAGATCACATTTTTGAAGTTTTACTATGCCCTAAATCTAATTTTAAAATTATTTAAATTCAAAATTTTATTTATTTAAACTCAAATAACTAATTAAAGAAAAAAATTTGTTTTCCATATGTTTTTAAGTATATCCAACCATGCAAATTACATAATATGATCCTGATTAAAAGAATTAAACTGAAAATAATTCAGACAAACCATTTTGTTGAAGTTACTTTTTTCAAAAACAGTTTAAGTATATCAAATATTATATAAAAGCTATTTATGTTATTTTATATAATTAACTTTTACAAAGCTATTTAATATTTTTTTAGATAAGATACAAACTTTTCACTGTCATGAATTAAATTAATACTTTTATGGCCCAAGAGCCAAATGCATCCGAACTGTACAGAACTCGCAAAATAGCTTATAAAATCTAACTATAACTGGCAAAGATCAAAAGAAAAGCGAAAACAAATAATACTGAACAAAAGCCAATAGGGTTATTATAGGGCCAATAGGGATATTAAGGAATCTATTTATATAAAAAGAGATAAAAAAAATTGAAAAAATTTTATTATCACAATAATTCTTTTTCTGTATTGAAATAAATTTATACAAATTTAGCTGCATTAAAATTGATTGAATTCTACTTGTTTTGCTCCTAAAATTTTAAATTATAAAATAACTCAAATCATTCTTTACATTTTTGTGAACTATTGTCAAGTTCAAAGAATAAGCATAAAACAGATGTTGTGCATATTAAAACAGTCATTGTGTCATGCAGTTAATTAAATTAGCTTGTTAAATGTGATTTCCCATTTTCAATCTGTTAGTTCATTTTTTATACCTGCTAGCTAATCAAAATTTTTAATTTTATTTTCAACCCTTTTACATTAAAATATGGTTACCATTATGCAATATTCATCTGAAAATTGTTCACTGTTATGTAGAATGTAAATCAATGTTCATTTTTTTGGTGTGTTTAATTAACTGTTTAAAGCATTCAAAAATTTGAACCAAAATTTTAGTCCACACCCAGAATAAATCTTTGAATCCCAGAATAATCTATACACCCATCTGCTTCCGATGATTTTTCATCATCTGAATTTCATCTTCCATGGATTTATTTCACTTATCCTTGTCAGCTGAATCTTTGTTTTTTCAAAACTTAAAGTGAGTAATTGAAAACCAGGTAGTGAAAAAGATAACTATAATAATTAAGTTTGTATAATGAAATTCTCCTAAAACTGCACTAACCTTGCAACCTCATAAGCAAACCATAATTGATAAAGCTGCTGGTACTAAAGCTTGTGATAATTTTCATTTTTTATCTGCAATAATAAATACTCAAGTACATATTTTTATGTTTTAAACTTTTTGTTATTAAAATTATTTTAAAGTATCAATATATTCATCTGTTCCAGACTACTGTTGCCATGTTCAATAGGTAGTTTAATGGTGTGTGAACTCAAAATTTTACGAAATACAAACACTCTCGTTTTAAGGATGGCATTATTAAGATCTTCAACTGTATTACTGTTAAAAATAAGCTCAAAAGTTTTTATTCCACCATTCTTGAAAGGCTCTGAGTTACTATATGAATTATTTCCTTTTCAATTTTGTAACATTGCAACATTGTTGTACACAGCAAGCTTTCTTTTTTAATTAAATAGGCAGATCTTATTTTTGCACACAACTGCTTCTTTAGGAATAGATGATTCTAGCAACTTTTTTTAAAATAGCAAATCTCTTTCTTATTACCACTCCAAAAAATTTTTTATAAAATATTTCAAGAAAAGTTAGTTAATAAGTTCAATTTTTGGTGATCAAAAATATGTTCATGGCTTTAAAAGCCATTGAGATTTACATTAAGTTGAAGGTAATGAAGTATTTTTTTCTCTTAATTGAAATTATAAAAGCGGAATAGGTTTTGAAATGATATCTATAAACTTGTGTTATAGAAGTTGGTGATACATGAAAGAAATGTAAAGAAAGAAAGACTAAACAACATGAAACTTTAATGTACAACAAAAACATAACTACATTAAATATGGCTAAGATAATGCTGTTAAAAACTAAAGTACTTAAATGGTAAAAAAAAACAATTAAAAAAAACAATGCTAATGTTCAAGTTTTTAAAAAAATGAAAAAAAAAACTGGTTGTGAATAACTTAATAAAGTACTAGACAAATAGCGTTATAATGGATTAAAGTTTACAATGCAGAGTGAAAATGTATAAAATTCAATAATTTTTACAGCAGCTGCCTTATTTAAATATACTGCCCAATTATTTACAAGCTTTAATAATGAGCATAAAAGTTTCTTTAAGTATAAACTAATTGATCAGTTGTTAAATAAGAGCTTAGAGGATGAATAAATAAATTCTTGAATAAATTGAGAGCTTAGAGGATGAAGGTTTTAAGTCATATTTTCGAAAAATTAAGGTTTCTCGCAAAAAGAGCTTATTTTGGTCTCATTTAACCTTATAACATTAACAAGTCACAGATTTCAGTGGATGAAGGTATAATTTGGGTATTTTCGAACTGAAAAAAGGTTCCAAATGTATTTGGTAACATGTAAATATATAGAAACCTATCTTAAAGCAACAAATAAAAACTGTTATAACTCTAAGCATTTATAAATTTTGCCAGATCTGATAAAAGCTTGACCAGAAATTACAGATTATAAATAAAAGCAAGACAGTCTATTACCAATATATAATCTTTAAAGGTAATTTACCAATATTTTCATTTAGAACCTCCATCCATACAGCTCTTCAAATGGGATACTAAAATATATTCATAAAATATTTTATATATATTTAAACTAAAATATATTCAGATTTGCTACTTAGAATTTTAAACCAATGATTTTAATAATAAATTGATATATTTTTTTTTATATTTACAAAAATATAGCTTAGCTCTTTCTTTTCTTTATGATTTTCTGAGTCTGGTTGATGTGATAAAAGATATTTTGCATTTGTTGATAAATAAATATTTTAGTTTATTGGTATATGATTTTACCATTCCTTTTCTTAACTTTTGTGTATTAACTATGATCTAATGATCTAAATCAAGAAAAATTAAATTTCTTATTAGCATCTTAAGTAATATTTTAACATTGATAAGTACCATAGTAATACTGCTTAACAAGCTCATACATTTCATATACTCAGTACAATGCATAAGTACAAGTTTAATACTGAAATGAACCAAAAGTTGAATATATTTCATATTCCGGATGCTAATTATAAGCAAATTACAAGATTGTAAGAAGCAAATTACAGTTTTTTAAAGAACTTTTATGTGATAATATTTAAGAACAAAAAACTTAAATGTTTCAACAAAAACATAAGCAGTTGAAGCAAATATGGCAATTATGACTTCATTTTTCTCTCTTGAAATATAGAGAAAAAAGTAAAATATGACAAGAAAAAAAAATTTAAATTTTTAAATAAAATGACTAGGTGGGCATGAATTTTGTGTTTAAGTATCAAGAAAGCTAAAAAATTAACTAAAAGATTAATAAAAAATATATTAAAATAAATAAATCTACCAATTGTATCATGAATGAATGAGTTTATATTTAAATCCTGTGTTCCCTCACTAGTGAGCCACGTTTCCAAACAGAAAGCCGTCATTCTTTTGTTAGAAAATATGCAAATTTAAAATTGTTATTTGTCTTTCGTTTTTTGCTCTAAGATTAACTTTGTATTATTATGATTATAATGCGAAACTTATCATAGCTTTCAAGATAAAAGAATTTAACGTCAAATTTTTAAAAAAAAAACTGGGAAACATTGCTTCATATTAATAAGAATATTACCATAAAATATACATCATCAATTATAAAGAGTTCCATAAATTAAACTCTTACTACTCTAACACATAACAGGGTAAAAAAAAACAGGGATGTAGAATAATAAGAAGTTTGAATAACAGCACTTTATGTTACAACAATAAAAAATTTCAAAATATTAACTCCCTTCCTATTTCAATAAAGTAGAGATGAAACCTTATTTTTGAGAATAAGCAATTTGAATTTTAAATTAAGTGGGTATAAAAATTTAAGTACAATCAAGTGAAAGACATTGAACAAATAACCCCAATAATTTTATCACACATTGGGGGGCAAGGGAGTTGGAGGGCCAAAAAAAAATAAATAAAACACTTAGAAATTGTTCCTTTGAAATGTCAGCTACTGATTTAAGTTTCATCATAGTTGAACTTTACAGTAACAATACTTTCTTAGTTCTGGATATGTGTCATGTATACAATGTTCTTGGTTACCATACATATTTATCCGGCTTAGTTCGTGTTCTTTAATTGAGAATAAGTTTTTCGTTTTGCTGTGCATCAGAGAGGCTTCAAATATGCCATTGCTTGGTGATGCACGTAGCTGCACTTGATAGACTACTTCAGTCAGTTTTGTGTCATCAGAAAACTCGCCAACAAAGCCATCTTTGTCAGCATTCTTTTTAAATTTCAAAAGTGCTTTGTTGGGTTGTAATTTTTCGATGCGTGTTACTTCTTTTAGGTGAAGAATCTCACACTTGTCACGCTGCACTTCGGTGAGTTTGTTCATGTAATCTATAACTGCCTTTCCCACTTCATTCACGACAGGATCTTCTAAGGATACTCTCACCCATGATAAACAGGCACACCAATGGGGTTCTATGTTTGCCATAGAACAAGTTCTCTGGAGAGAGAAAAATTTTTTATGGTTTTTAAAGAAGCATTGATAAAAGTAACAAAATCACAATTAACACATATTAATTAACCCACTGAGGTTTTGATATTTACATTTTTACTGCATCCAAATGTTCACACTTTATTTATATTGTTCAGACCAATTCCCTCGCTCTCGTATCAGAAAACTGAGGTTTGAGGGATAATTTTTCTCCTTTTTAATTCTAGATGGGTGAGTGTTTCACCATGTAAAAATCAAAGGTTCAAATAAAATTTATATAAAAAAAATTGATATAAATTTTTTTAATAGATATGAAAAAATTACATCAATTTATATAATTGAATAATATAATTGAAATAAAAAAAATATATAATATGTCCTGATATAATTTTAAAAAAAATAGAATTAAGTTTAAAAACCAATTCTAGAAGTATATCATCTTGAAATAAAAATATTTCATTTGAATGGCAATGGATGTTTCAGATCAAGCTACAGAAAAAAAAAAATGCAGTAGGAAATGAGGGTTTTTCTAACAATGTGAGGGTCACATTGTAAAACATTGACTTTTTAAAGCATTAAATTTTTATTTATAACCGGCGTTAACAGCTGACCCAATTCTAAGTTAATAATGTTCAACTCAGTTGTCTTATAATTTTGAATCCAACCCAGAAGACAAGGGAACTCCTGGTTTAAGCATTTGAACTAACTACCTTTCGTGGAGAATTTTTTGATGGAACTAACCCATAATCCGTCTACCACTGAGGATGTTTAACGCCAGCTCTGTGGTGACAGTGCGAGCTGGAACCACAGATTACCAACAACGATAGACCACAATATTAACCAACCACTGCTGGGATTTAAGCCTGTGTCACCTCATTGGATGGATTTTGCCTATCCTCTATTGAAACATACTTTTATGAATTTTCCATAGTAGATTATCAGGCCTTGTATAAACAAGTCCAGTCTTTTTCCAAACTTTAAACTAAAGCCTTCACAAAACTGTTTCCCTCCTTATAAAAGTTGTTTTTCCTCATAGTAAGAGTGTGGCAGAAAAATTTCTGAAACATCTTGCTCAGGGGTTTGATCACTTAAAAAAAAGAGTGAAGTAAAATTATGTTTTAAAAAATTGCCCTAGCTAAAACTTAACTTAGAAATTTGTTTAAAATGGATTCCTTAAGTTAAAAAGAACATACATTTTCATAAAATACAACCTTTTTTTTCAGTCAAGACATGATTACAAATTGTGTAACTTTGTTTTCTGATGTATAATTGATTGTTAATGCAGGCAATTTTTTATACTTTCTAAACTTGAAATAAGTATGTAATTAATTTAAATGTGCTCTTTTAGTGTAAAACAGTTTTACAGGCTTTTTTTTTATTTATTAATTATTATTTGAGTTTATAGGTATTTACAGGCATTTTTGTTTTATTTGTTTCTTTCTTAATTTCATGCCTGTTAATGATAAATTAATTTTAATTACTCTAAACAATCAATCATTGTTGTCACTTGTAATTCTTATCTTTGAATTTAAAAATTATAGCAAATTTAATTTATTTTTACTAGTGTGCACACAGCTGGTTATAAGAGTGATATTCTGCGTTTTAATAAAACATAAAAAGAACTCACTTCTTGTGGAATTTCAGAAAAGACACTTATGCTCCTGCTGGAAATATCGCCTTCTTCTGGTATATCTGGATCAAGAATAGTCATCAACGTAGAATAAATATCAAAAGGAGTTACTAATCTGTTTTCGTTAATCTTTAGATTCTTAACCATTTTTGGGTATTGCTTCTCAACCCATGATGGTACAGTTATGGAGAAGAATGGAAGTCTCTCTTCTTGTTTTCCTTGCTGGGTTTCACGAATGGCAGAAAACCTGCAGTCAAGATTAGATCACTTAGTACATAATTTTATGCAGTATCTCGGAAGAGCTTAAAACAAACTTAAACCCAAATAAAGAATGGCATTCATGTTTACAGTTTTTCTAAACAATTATACTAAACAACCATTGTCAGGGTGCATAGCCAGATTTTTCAATAAAAAATAAGTACTTTTTAAGCACTCACAAAATATTTTTAATCACTTCCCCCAAAAAAAATCATAATTAGGATCTCTGCAGTAATAAAAAAAATTTCTTATCGTTTAAAGTTCTTAATTTATAAACAAAAAATTCAAAAACAATTTTCAAAAATTTTACCTACTCATGATTAAGTAAATAATTTCTGATTAATATTGCCGAGAAAATCTTGAAAATCACTCATTTTTTGTAATTTAGAACGACACCACAGAGAAAAAATATCTTTTTGAAAGATAGAAAATTAAGCACTTTTGACAAACCCTGAATAAAAAAGGCACCTTTAATTGCTTTTGAAAAATGTAAATCAAAAATAAGCACTTTTAAAAAATGCTACGCACCCTGATAGTGTTTATTCAGTTAAAAAAAAAATGTCGAAAAAGGACATAGCTGCAAACAAAAAGAGAAAAAACATCCAGTTGATTTTATGAAGAAAAAAATATAAATTTAATCATTTTCAAAAATCAGAAGAATTTTACATTAAAACAATGAGGAACTAAATTCAGTAGAGTTGACAACTATGTAAGGATAGTGAGAAAAAAAAATTATCTTTTACACAAAAGCATAAAAATAAATTTAGCATACGAAACAAACATTTATTATAATTAAATATTTAATGTCAAACCATGAAGAAAAGCAGACTATTCATATGTTTTATACACTTGTAAACAAAGAAAAATAAGTTTTGTTAGAATGTGTGGAAAAAAAAAGGAGACTAAAAGTTTTATGTTTTAGCAGGGCTCGAAAAAACTCATAACTTTTACCCGTCCCCGAGGACGGCTTGTCCAACAATGTACTCGTCCTCCTTTGAAACTAACCCGTCGCTTCTAAATAAATAAAAATATAATTTTCTCTTATTTATTACAAACATTTATATAAATTGCACAATGAATTGTTACTAGGATTGCATTATACAGTAATAAAAGGAATACTAGGTTACTAATAGGAACCTAGTATTTCTTTTATGAAGTAATTTATTTCTTTTATGAAATAATTTAAATGACAAATGTCAATTTATCCGAGGGTACTGCGTTTTTTAAATGAATCAAATATGACGTTTGCCAGTTCCACAATCAAGCTAGTGATTTACAGAGGTTTCTGCACAAAATTCTGAAAGGGGTTTTCCATTTAGGTAGATGTTCATAATTGCGTTTAACGCTTCTTGTACGTAATGTTTTTTTTTTTGTAAGTTTATTGCTGAAAAGTCCCTTTCAACCGCTGCAGTATGGGAGACAGAGAAAACATCAATTCCACCATGTGCGGTATGTTGCTATATTTCTAGATTAGAGGGTCATTTTAGAAGTGAGGCGCTAGACTTTTGTAAGATAACAAAAATTGAAAATGTATCACCAACATTAACGGGAAAATGGCCGTCCGCGCAGACGTAGAACTCGAGAAATTCGTTGTCCGCGGGGAATTTTTGACCGCCGAGGACGGGCGGACGGGAGGTTTTTCGAGCCCTGTGTTTTAGCCAATACTATTTGGATTACAATATAAAGAAATACATATTAACCCCAAGCAGGCTCACTCTAATTTTGAGATAATTATGGAAATAATTTCAATTTAGCTAGGGATGCAATGAAAAGGGATTGGCATATGCCCTTTGAATTTTTTTATTAACTTTAAAATTTATGGAATATACATTAGAGATCATGCCAAAATGATTTCAAAATATTTAGCTCCTGTTCCTATAGAATAAAGTTTGAATAATTTACAAACATTATTAGAATTTTCATTCATCAGAAAATAATAATAATGAATAAAATATTTTAGTACCTGTTCCCATGATCAGTGAACACTATTAACAAAGAACTGTTAAGGATTCCACTTGATTGTAACCCTTTCAGGAAATATTCCAAATCTCCATCAGCATGCTGGACCAAATTATAGTCATCGTGGCTTAGTTCAGAATGAAACACAAATCCAAATTTTGGAACCTCAGTGTAAGTATCGTAAAAAGTTTTTAGCCACTGCGTCATAATCTAGAATGGAATTTCCCAAAAATTAATTTATAAATGAACTCAAAAAAAAAGTCAATTTTTGACAAAATTTTTTAATAAGTTTGAATATTTCTTTTTCTTAAATGAATGAATGAACATATACTACTTACAATAATTTCAAAAACTTATTACCTGTTCTGTGAAATTTATTTTAAATATTAGGTTTCAATATATGCACTCTTGTTGTAAAATAATTTGTTTTGTAAAGAATGCTTAGATATTACATGTTCACTCAGTTATAAAACAGTTTTACAAATGAAAAATGCATTATTTGTATTAAAATTTCTACTTCTCTTTCTCATTTTTTTTAAGAATATATATGTTATATTACTATACTGCATTACTATATTATAATACTTTTTTTATATTATAATGGGATCAAGATACTTTTTGAGAAAAAATTAGTCTAAAGTTAAGATTAATAAATTTATACAGTGGAATAAATTCATAAGGAGAATACAGAGACAAGGGCTTTTTGCTCCTTAAATTAAATTGCTTTTTAATTGCAAACCTAAACTATTAAAAATAAAAGCTACAAAAATCAATGAGGAAGCATTTAACAGCTTAAAGGAAAAGAATATGAGATTTTTGTTGCCAATTTTTTGCTGTACACAAAATACATACATATATAACTGTCTTTTAGAATAGTTAGTGATTTCCCAGCTAACTCAAATGTCTTAAAAAGTGGATGATGGAGGTTCGATTGCTTTTCCTCATTTATTGTTAGATTCTAAGTTTTGCAAACATCTGGCAGGAGCCTCTGTATGCAGTAACTTCAATAGAAACAGCAAGAGCTATAAGAAATTTTCGATGGTTTAAATTACAAAAATTTCTGTTACTACCAAACAGTTTTAACAACCATTATTGAACTCTAACCCTTTTCCTTCAACTGGTTGTGTGATTCATGGCAGAGAATACGAGAGACTTAGCATTATTTTTCTTAATTACTAAGGCCCGGATTGTGATGACATTGGCATTTTTTCATAAATTTTGGAGCGTATTTTGCATTTTAAAGCATTTTTTAAGTTTTTGTTTTGTTTTTTCCAATTTTCATTACTTTTTAGGGGCATTTTTATTACATGAAATGCAATATTTGTCTTATAATTTTACATTTCATATTGTAACTCTCAATACTACCTGCATGCCATTATGTTATTGATTGACATAAAATCTTTAGAAGTAATTCTTTGTTACAGCTTTCCCATTTTCTCAGATTTGTATTTAGAACATTACAATTTTCTAGGAAATTTTCTTCTCCAGGAATAAAAATTTACCTTCAGACAACAGTTGCTCATTTACATTTCAAAATATCAAAAAACATTTAATAATCCAATGTAATTCTGATATTTAGTAATATTATGAGATGGAAGTTGTTATATTCATTAAAGTTTCTATACAATTAGAAAATGTTTTGGAGTCAATATCCTTTTTTTCTGTTATTTTAGAATATAAAACATATTTTTCTAACTTTAATGAACGTAGAACAAGTACTGCATTACTTTATATTTTTTTAAATGACTCAAAATAATTTTAAAGAGTAAAACATTGTTTTAGTTCAATATTTTTACTTTATTTAAGTCATGTCATAACGCAATTATCGCCTTTTTAGAGCATTTTTTGCACTTTTTAAGGGCATTAGTTGAGACTTTTTAGGTCATTAAAATCCGGGCTCTATTTATTACCAACCTACTTTAAATATTTTTAACTAAAAGAATGTCTTAAAATCCTTTAAAAGGGAATGAAATTCCTCATTTATTTCAAGTTAGGCTTTTATCAACTGAGTTTTATATATACTTTTAAATATTAAATTGACAATTTATTAAAAAGTTTTTCGTGAAATCATGGCTTATAATAAATGAGTTCAACTGTAATTCCAAGTACTTTTTATAAAAATTTATAGGCAGTTCTTTCTTAAGTTAATTTAAGAAAACCAACGATGCAACTGCAAACCCTTCTAGCATAGACATTTGTAAAGCAGTGCTAAAAGAATCACTTTTACATATATAATTTAATTTCAAAGAAAAACATTTTATCAATGCAAATAATTTGTTAATCACATAATTCACACTAACTAAATGTATATATTTATTGAAATGATTTCTTATATTTTGGGGGTGGAAAAGTATGATTTAATATTTTCTTTTCTTCACATTTCTTACAACTAAAGTTTTAATTTTAAAAATCTAATTTCCTTCTAAATTAAAATCAATAACTACATAATTGAAAGTAAAACTTTGAAAATTTTATCATAGCATTTGTTATTGTTTGGAAGAAAAAGTGCATTAATTTGCCTGTTTAGGCAGAGAGGGTGCGATTGTTCTTGCTTTTCAGTGGCGCCATCTATGGCCAAAAATTCGACTTCTGCCACACCATTCACACAACCACAATCTCGTTTATAGGGCGGGTCACATTCACACACACAAATTAGAAAGGACATAGAACACAGAGAGAGAGAGAAAGAAACATCCATGCCTTGCCCGGGATTCGAACCCAGGACCTTTCTGATTCAAGGACAGTTCCCTGCCCCCTACACAGGCCGGTCGGCAGTACTTCCTTTGAACATAACAATATAACTAGTTAAGAACTCATGGGTAAATTCTTAGATGTTAAAAAAATTTATTTCAACTTACTACATGCCGAGGCTTATCACCCAGGCAAAACTTAGCATGATCTTTCCAAACCTTGTCAACTTCCAAATAAAACGATCTCAAATAGTGATCAGTAGGAGGTTCTTTGAATCCTTTCAACCTGTAGTTAAAAGTGCCAGTGGATGGTCCATCCTCTCCGTAAGCAGTAACATAACCATTTGCACTGAAATTCTTCCAGGCAAAAGGATAAACATTGACATGCTGAGCATTGCTCATTCTTTTTCTTGTTTCAGGAAGTTCTGGTTCTGCAAATCCTGTCAGAATTGGTATAATTGCCTGTGGTGTCCCATCGCCAACAATATTATAGCCTTTCAGAACAGAAGCTTTTAAAACTTCAGTCAAGTATTTGTAAGTTTTAGGCAACTTGCGCATAAAATGAAGCCTGGACATTGAATCCAAGCCAAACATGAAAACATTAAGATTCATCCAGTTGGGAGGTGGTTTGGCTGCTTTAGCACGTTTTACAGCTGCTTTGTCTTTTGCAATGCCTGCCATCAAGTTTTTCCAGTGTTTTCCATCCTGAGAGCTACATTTTATGTGAAAGAAGTCATGTTCTAGGAAAACCCGACCTGTATCTGATGCGAGATGAACTGCTTTACTTTTGGCTGTGTTGTATTCATCCACTCTCAGTACATAATGCAATTCACACTTTATCTTGCCTCTTTTTTTTACAATACTTTGGTTAAATTTAATAAGATTTCCTTCGATGTAGACCCAGTCACTTTCTTTGCTGCATTTCAATTCCCCAACATCATGGATGTGCCTGGAAATAAAGCAAAGTCAAATTAGAGAATTGTTTGATCAATATTTATGTTCATTAACTTTTAAACAGTGGCATACAAAGAGTCAGGTAAACTACCCTCCAGCTTTATAGCTATTCTGTATATATTAAAAATCCCTACAATTACTTACTGCAAAAATTTAAGATTATAATAATATGAAACAAAAACGCTACTGTGAAAAGATATTTGGGAATTTATAGTCATTAATTTTATTTTAAGATCATGAAAATCGTAATGGCAATAGAAAGAATTTAAGAAAAAAACTGAATTGAAACATTATACTTCCTTAACCACAACGAAGTGAAATTTATATAAAATACGAGAAAATAACTCTTTATTACAATAATTATGTTTCAAGTTAAATTGAGGATTGTTATTTATAAAGTGAATTTTAAGAAATATCTTTTAAATAAAAAAATATTTCTCTTGTATTCTCATGGTGTTATTTTCACTGAAGCGTGTGCCGTCCCCTGCACGCCACTGCCCCTAAAACAAATGATATAGAAAAACTTAGTTGCTTGTAAATGAATGGAGCATGCAATTGAGTAAATTCACATGCTGTTTTACTATGTGTTGCTTAGCAAAATGTAAGACTTGCATAACTTAGCAATACTATAAGCAATTTACATTGTTTTCAGATTTATTATCTTTTAACAACACTGGCTGCCACTAATTAGTTTGTTCAAACAATATTAAGTTAAATTTGGGGAGCTAAGTGGTTCAAAATAGTGAGATTTCAGTAATATTGAGTAAACTAGCTTTAAAGTTTTCAAATGAAAATAAAGACTATGGCTTGCTTTATTCCTGATTTAAAAGCTACCAATTAGCAAAATTTATATAGACCTATCTTTTGCTGTTTAAAAGGAAGGCTTTGTAATGTTACTTTGTTAATTGTTCATTAACAAAGTAACATTAAAAATTTATATAGACCTATCATTTGCTGTTCAAAAGGAAGGCTTTGTAATGTTACTTTGTTAATTGTTCATTAACAAATGCATTTGGAAACTTCTTCCACCAACTCTAAAACACTCAAGTAATGTAATTTAGTATCTTTATCAACTAATATTTTAAAAGAGTTGACTGACTAAAATGAATGTTGTAGAGTTGTATAGACTAAAATGAGATCTTTCCCAGACAAAATCTAACTTTGTAGTGTCATTCTTGTTTATAGACTTTATACTGTGATAAAGCATGATAATAACCTTTGTGTTACAGAAATTAAGTACCTTCAAATTCAATATTCTATTTTTAAAATGAGAAAAATATTAATATTTTATTCAATTAATGACAGGTTTTCACATTATAATAAGGTATTTTTAGTTCACCTTCCAGCAAAATTTGTATCTTTAAGAAATATAAATTATATTTACGCCAGTATCAGAGGGTTTGCTAATTCTAACTCAGGATGTCGGCAAGCAAGTTCCATCTCTTCGTCGCTCACAGGAATTTGCTCGTAAGAATGATTCCATATTGATAGCCGCACTTGGAAGATGAGGAAAATCAAAAAGACAATCCCTACTAAAATCCCCAGTCGTAAACGCACGATACGCATGGTGTAGTTTCCGATTACCTGAAAATAATAATTAATTTAGTCATTACAAATTGTTACTACATATATTATGTAACAGTTGATATTTCAAGCTAACTTCAGAAAAATTTATAGATTAATGTTTATAAAAAAAATAATAGAATGATTTTACAGTTAAATAGAATAAATGTTGTATGCTAGAATTATATGGGTATCTAAAGAATAGAATTTATGGGTTTTAGTTATAAAATTGGTCTTTTTAAGAAAAAAATTTTTTATTTATATTACAGCTCGTTTATGGTGACAACTTAGAGAGCGTGACAATTCGATTGTTAAATCGGGATGCTTATTAAACCTTATTAGTCTTAACCGAAATTATCAGAAATAAAAGCTAAAATGTACGAAAAAGAACTAGAAAATGTTTCTAAAATAAAAAAATACTTAGCTTTTTATAATTTTTCATAAACGACGCTGATATAAAAACATTTGTGTTTGTTTAAGATTGAACCTCGACAGTTGTTCGACATTTGTGTTCGCTCTTCTGGATTGGTTGGTTTTGTGCTGTTATTAGTGATGATATATTTCGTACAAAGCTCGTACATTTTAGTTCCATTTGTTATGAGCGCTCTGTAATTTCTCGGTAAACTCTATATCCTGTTGTAGATGACTGTTTTTTAGTTGATTCTTCCCTCTCAGTGTCAAATTCTATGATAACAAGAAAGACAGAATGCATAATTTTCTTTTCAATACAGTATTTTTTCATTTCAATTACTGTAGATTTTTAATTATTTAGTTTTAAGATTAAGGTTTTAAAAGCATAACTATAAACAAAATAAGAAGGTGTGGATTCAAGTAACTTTAGAAATACTAATTTGGTAACGTAATCCGTCAATGCTATTATGTTCATGCTGATAATTGAGCTTATATGGCATTAACGAGTAAAATATAATTAAATATTAAAGAACATTCAAAAATTCTTTTTATTTTAATGAAAGCTATAAGCTAGTAAATATCACTGATGTAATTTTTAAAATATTCAAACGAAAGCAAATCGCTTGTAACAGTCTCATTTTTATCAATGGCGAGTTCTAAGTTTATGAAAAAACTCCCGAACGATGTAACTGAAATTTTTGAACGATTACAGCTGAAATTGCCCCTTTCACCCACTGTCCAAAGCTCAAACGGTTCTGGAGTTCGAGCACACACATAAACTCTTCATTACATTATTATAGATGTTGAATAGAAGATTGATATAGCAGTTTTACTGTTCTTAACCCTTTCAAAACCGTGATCGAAGCGATACGATACTCCTTTCAAGACCCTTTGTATCAACATGATCTCAATACCGTACACTCGTATTAGTACCTATACGTACTTTTTAGTACATATTAATTCGGAGAGTGTGGGCCTAGGGAAGCGCTTCTTTCTATTCAAGCCGGTCCTGCAGGGGGTTAATGTTACAATTTTATCACATAATTTTGAACCCCTCAAAATAGAAACTTACTTTCAGATCAAGCAACAAAAAAGGAGAAAATTTGTTTTCATGACAATCTTTATCTGTGAAACTATTGCATTACACGGATAAAAAACGTCAAAAACCACATATGGTTGGAAACTGAATTTACTGAGTTATATAGAGTAGGAAACGCGCTTTCTAGGTAAAAATTATTTTAAAGTTACCTATGGCCAATTTATATTAGTTAATACATGCTTCTTTTTAATATTAATAGTAAATCAACTTATACTGAAAAATTAATAAAATGTTTACTGATAAGTTTTTTGTTGACTTATGTAAAAATAAAAAAATAAAAATTGTTTCTAAAATAAAAGCAACCTCTAAACATTTATTTATCAAATTTTGTTAAAACAGTTATCTCCGTTTTCATATGTGCTTGTATTTACTAGCAAAATTAATCTTCAATGATGTTTAAACTATAGTAATATCATTCAAATAATGTGTTAATCGTAAGAAAATATTCATATTCTGTTCCCGATTATACTTCTATAAATTTCAAAGCCTTCACACCCAATTGATGAAAATATATTATTTCATAAGCAAACTTAGTATAAGAGTAATGCACTTATATATCACACATTTTTCTACAGTTATATTGGAATTTTATCCATGACTTTAATAGTTTTAAAAATGTCAATAAAAATCCTTTTCTTTTAAATTTTGTATTAATTAAAAATAGTATTTAGCATTTAGATTTTAAATTTTCATGTCTATCCTCTGCAGCAGATACCTTTCTTTAACGAGCATATTTCTCTGTTCCAAAGTTAACCATTAAACCAAGATTTTGCTGAATTAAAAGTTCTGCACAAAAGTAAATTATGTCGTACCTCAACAGTTATTTCAGTTTGATTATTAATACTTGAATTTATACCTGAATTTCCAAAACTTCCAAGTATGAATGATTTAAAAGTTACTATAATTACAAATATCGTCAAACAAAAATGTGTGTTACCCGGCACTGAATACCTGATGAAATTGGCGAATCCGAGTAATTACTATCAGTACATCTCTAATTAAGAGATATTTCAATTTAGCATTCTGATCTTTCGCACACATTTACAAGCTTAATGCAAATCAATTTCAAAACTCGCGATTAAAAAACTTTTAAAATAAATTAAATTTTTTTCTTCAAAATTATAGAAAGTGTAGAAAAAAAATATTTGAACTTGCACTATTTTTAAAACAAATCACAAAAAAATTATGAGATCGCCCAAAAATTTTCTTAAATCATATCAGAAGTATAGAAGTCAAAATTATGAATCGAAAATTTCTTTCGTCGATATAATGTCACGATATAGACATATAAGTTATTGCAATATGCGCAGAAAATAATAAGTTTTGCAATATTCTAAAAGTTATTGCAATATTAGTTTTCCTATGTTTTTAGAAAAATCGGAATTTACGTGAAATTTCTTACATTCGATTGAATATCTTCTATATTAAAACATCTTCAGTTAGAAAGCCGAATACAGAATTCAAAAGTTTTTTTTTATATAAATACATAACTATAACTTAAAATACAGAACTCAAAAGTTATTTTTAAATAAATACATAACAAGCATTGTCTATTGCTGCTTAAAAAATAAACTATATTACAATTGGATTTCAGATACCGTGTGGCGTCATAAAGAAGAAAAATATACACCAAAGCCTTGCATAATTAACCGTCTATCAAACATGGCTGTTATTATCAAGCGAAAACATGCTGAGAAAACCTGTTTTCGACCATATTGATTGTCATTTCTTTTTGAAATCAATAAAAAAAATTTCCAGTTGTTTAATTTTAGTCAGAGGAAAAGTGATATGTTTTGATATCACTATGAAATACTATAAGTTTGAAAATGGTTCTTCTATTTATTGTATTATTGTATCGGTGAAATAATTTGAATTAGGTTTTAAAATTTGGAAGAGGACTTATGTGACACATTTATTCGATAAAAAAAAAAAGCATGAAAAGAATTATTCGCTGAAAACTACTGATAGATAAAAGTTCACAAAATAAAAGTCCATATCATGTTAAATAAAGATTTCTTTTTTCAAATTGTTTTACATTAAATTTTGAATCCAGGAAAATTTTTTTACAAAATCTACTTCTTTGTTTAAACCGATTTAGACTTAATGATTTATTTACAACAATACGATAATTATGCATATATTAGTCGTAGGAAATGAGAATTGTATTTGCTGAAATAATCGCTTCAAGTCTAAAATAAAATGTTTTGATTCTCACCAAACGATACTTAGAATTGAAACAATCTGCAATTTTTATTTATCAAAAAATTATCAATCATAAATATTACAACTCTCATCAAAATCACAGATTTGAAAAATAAAAATATTTCCAAAATAGATTTTCTTTTTCTAAACAAAACAAAACGCCCAAAATTATTTTTGAATAAATGTTAAAGTTGATCTTCTACAATATAAAATTATCTGGAAAGTCGTTTGGTACAATATTTCTGAAAGAATTATTTCTCTTAATAAATGTGGGGGAGAAGGCATCATAAAATAGCTGACTTTTTTTTCCCAATAACATAAAAATCAAACATTAAACTCGGAAACCGAGAATTGCATCAAAGAAAAAAGAGTTTGAAATTTTTTGCAATGATTGAAACAATTCAATTATCATCATTTGCCAAAAGATTTAAGGTTTTAACAAAAGTTCCAAATCGAACATAAGAAGATGCTTATAAGTCACCATTCATAGAATTGTTCAATACGTGAATTTTTTTTTCTTGGGAGAAATATTTTTAATGGGAATAAGGCGGTGTTTTTACATTTGTGTGTTACGAGAAATAGTAAATGTGAAGCTAAGGTTTTTAACAAATAGTTAAAACCGCACAAGTTTCTTTCAGGCGGCTATTACCATAACATTTTACTGATTATCTAGGTAAGCTTGTATGGTTTTTGATTTTTTTTTTAGTTTTTACAAATTATCTTTGTTATAAAATGCCAACTACTTATAATCTTAGTAAAACCGTTTCATTTCAACAGAGAAATATTTTTTTAATCGCTGAATTCAGAGCCAAAAATTTAACTTCAACAATATGGTACTTAGCTTTTTTTTCTTTTATACAAGTACAAGAATTAAGGACGAGGGGGATAAAACTTAATAGAAATTATCACCATCTTTTATGGCATCTCCTTTCTATCGAAAAAGAATGGTATTTTAATGCTAATTTTAATCAGCTCACTAATTAAATATTTTTTTTAATCATGCAATTTTTACAATTCGAGGAGGTCTCAAATTTCTCCAGGTTTTTCCTTTTTTATTATTTAAAAATAGAGAGACAGAAAAACACTGCAAAAGGCATAATAAGATACTCTTTAGTAACTGAATATTCAAAAAAACTAGATACGGAGTTGTGTAAAATTGGAAAACTAAGATCAACAAATTTTGCATACAAAATAAAAATGCAGTGGTTACTCCCTTCCCTCTTTTGATATTAGAATTCAACATCTTCAAGAGAATTTATCGCTAAGTACAACTGAAACATTTACTTTCGTTTTTCAATTGTTTTATAAAATTAAAATTTTTGATCCAAAAGAAAAAAAATTAAAACCATGTTATACCAAAGATTCAAACACCGTATCTGTTTAGCAAGGCAAGAGTTTTTGCATCATCTAGTTTTATAAATGGATAAACTTACTTCTCTCTCAATGATTTTTAAGATAAACAATCCTAACTAACTTTTAATTCAAAAATGTAGTTAAAAATAAAAAATAGGGTATATATTTTTTTTAAAAAAATCAAAATTTTTAAAAAAGTTTAAATTAAAAAAATTATTAAATTTGAAATTTTAAACTTATTCTGAATAATAGAACCAAATTATCGAACTTAGTTGAATCTGCTATTATTGCTGTAGTTCAAGCAGTGCCCAAAATTTAAAAAGCTAAAATTTTAAGCATTCAAAATCATTTTAAGGAATACTATCAATGAAGCATTTAATTTCCTTCATGATGCATACGTGAAATAAATTGAATTTCAAGGAATACTATCAACGAAACATTTAATTTTCCTTATGGCGCATCCATGAACTTTATTGTTTGCCTTCTAGATGACGCCATGTTGAAGGTATCGCGTAGGGGCGAAATTCAATACATAATTAATAAAAAATTCATTATATAATTTTAAAAAAAATTTCAAAAATGACACTTTTACATTAAAACTATTCCTATGGCTCATCATTATATTTACCCAAGCCCTTCAATTATAAACTTCTGGAAAGAAATGACATAGTCCTGTATGTAATTTAACAGAACATTAAAACTTAGCGAAAATTCGCTTAAAAGACCTCTATACTTCTCTGAGTTAATGATCATGCAATATTTTATTTAATTCTAACTGAAAACATTAAGTTATACCAATTAGTATAATGATGTTTTTAATAAAGAACCAACGAATTGTGGGTTTGTTGAAAACAGCTACTGGCTGTCAGTCAAGGTTTCTTTCATTGCAAGATATTTCGTTTTTCTAGGAAATCAAATTAATTTTACCAGTGTACTTTCGGAAAATGGTGGAATGTCATAAAATAATGTAGGTTTTTAATTTATGTTTCTCAAACTTATGACTTTTGTGTACCCTTTCTAAATTTTTCGTAACGCTCTGTACCATTAATAAAAAAAATGAATGTACTATTTTACCATAAAAAATTGCACAAAAGTTAAAAATCACAACTGGCTGTTGACACCACTAATTATTAACTGCAAAAATAGCCAATAGAAAAATACGCAATCGTAAATTTTCATTGCTAGCTTTGTTTTTAAATAAAATTTTTGTTTTTGTTTGTTGCAAGATACTTCGCATAAGAACGCGTACCCCCGCTAAACTGTTCCCGTACCCCTGGGGGTACGTGTACTACACTTTGGGAAACACAGTCCTATTTGATTCTATTCCTGCTCTAAAATCTATTCTTCTTCGAAATTTGTGGTATATCGCTCGTTTAACAGGCTTTATATATAAATTCTTAGCTTTTTTAATTCTTTTTTTTCTCCCAAGCGTTAGTTTTTGTGCACTTTTATTATGAAAAAATTTGAATAAGTTTATTATTTTACTAATTAAACTAATTAGTACTTTTTCCGAATTAAAAATTTTTGTATTTCGTCTCTTGGCACAAGTACCAATTGTAGAATATGTTTAAAAAAAAATTTCGGCTGACATTTTTTTTCTACGATTATTATAATAAACAAGCTCTGAAACAAGGAAAATATTTATAAAGTGCACTGGATTATGAAGGATTGAAAAATATTACTAAGAATAATTAGGCTACTATACTAATAGTATTATCAAACTTGAAATTATATAACAGAAACAGAACACGACTAGGCGTTAGTGTATCATACTTGTTGCAGCTCTATGTTCCAGCTTGAATAATCCAATTTCACTTCAACCCTATTATGTTATTACACTTTTTCAAGTTTACATTTAAATCTAACACAATGAAAAAAAGCATGCAGCAATTGATTCTGAATATAAACCATTCTACATTTGCAGGAATAGATGAGGAAGTTTATTTTATTTCTATCTTCCCTTTTACTCTGTTTCCTTTTTATTTTTGAAAAAAAATTCAAATTTTAAACAAGTTATTTTTTTAAACGATAACTTTTTTTTTTTGGGGGGGGGGGATAGAAAACTTTTTAAATCGAATTTTAAATAACGTTTAACAAATACAGTAATTATAAATGAAGAAAAAAAATAGAGAGAGATTACACGCATTTTGCGTAACAAAATACGAAAATCAAAATATTTTAATGCAATTAATTCACCTGAAGAAAATTAAAAAAAACTTAAAAACAAGATTCTTGATATTTTTTTCCTCACCTTGCGTAAGTGTAAGCTAATTATGCGTTATGCAAGCAAACTTTATTTCCTATTAACGATCGTTAATCATTAATGCGAAACCCAAACGCCTACTTAAAAATAGTTAAGTTTATAACTTTAAAAAAAAACTATAATTAACATTAAACTGTATTTGAAAAAGAACTTACAGTTTTAAATCTAAATACAAATTTAAATAATGTTTATACACATAATATGCTTTGACAATGTTAGATTAAAGTAATTTTAAATACTTCAGTTGCCTTACGAACTCTCTGATTTTAAAAAAAATTTATGTTAAAAAAAATATTTGGTTTTTATACTTTGGTATTACTTTAGCGATTTACAACCTGCAGCTCAGTAAACAAAAGTAGTTTTTGATTAATTTATACGCAATCCTTTGCCTTCTAGCCAAAAAATAAATTGCTTGAAATGCTTTTATACTTTTTTTAAAGTTTTTTAATTAAATTCTGACAAACCATCTAAATTGTACCAAAAAAGTCCTAGTCTTATTAACAAATTTGAATCATTCCAAGAAACTTTTTTCTTACACATGACATTTTTAATTCAAATTTTTCGGGATTTATCTTCAGCACGTAGTCAAAAATATTAAAATTGTTTTCCCACAGAGAAATGAGATTTTGATATGTTTTATAAATTACCGAACAAATTATTAATTTTTTAAATTAAAATATCCCTACACATTTTCGGAAAATAGAACAAGTTCAGTTAGTTTCCATAGTAGCAATTTAATTGCTTTTTTAGGTGACTTAATAATCATTCTTGCATCGTAGAGACTCAATTCATTCGCCCAGTGGTTGGCCCTTTCTCAGAAAAGTTGTACTCCACTGTAATACAATATTACAACTAATCTGTATTTTATTATCTGTCTTCTAAAACATTAATATTAATAGCTCTTTGTGGTTGAGTTTATTTGCAGTCATCAAACATTTTACGACAGACGCAATTTAATTTTAGTGTTATTGGGCATTGAGCAATGATTATTCTGATTGCATCCAAATGTACGAAATAGCCAATGTTATATTTCTATACCTTTCAATTAGCAAACTCTCAATTGAATACTATACTTAGCTAAGTTCATTATTTTCCTTAACTAATGCGCCGTCAAGGTCACGATTTAAATTACATTTATTTGCCTGTCAATCTTATATATCCGGCCAATTTTTGAGTGTTGTGCACTGCGCAGAAAAAGAAGAAGAAAAAACGCACCATCCTGAATAACTTTAGATCTAATAAACGAATCTTCAAGCTCAATGGTTTGAGGGAGTGACTTCAAATTTGCTAATTATTCAGGTCAGACGATATTTTGTTACAAAACCAGACATAAAAACGTACTTTTTCTGTATAAACATACTTTTTTTCCACAGACGGATCCATATTTCTGACCCCCAAAATATAGCCGAAATCTGGGAAATATGGTGCTAATAGTTTGGTCAAGAGAGCGATTCAAAGTTTTCACCAAATAATGTTCATTTTAATTTTTGCATATTTCGCCAGATCTCGAAAACTTTTTACGCGAATTGAAAAAATTTTGCACACATTTATAAAATTCGTTTATCTAAAGATAATTTGATGCAAAAATACATTTTAGTAAATGTTTTGTTATTTTTTATTATGTTATTAAATAATAGTCGAAAAAATTTTGAACTGTAAAGTATAAAAATTGTATACATCATTTTACAGTACTTAATTTAACATGGCAAAATACAAAATTTGAGCGAAATCGGATGAATAGTTCCAGAGAAAAAAAATTTGTGAAAGAGTCGTATATTTAAAATTCGATTTCTCATGAACTATTCATCCGATTTCGCTCAAATTTTGTATTTTGCCATGTGAAATTAAGTACTGTAAAATGATGTAATAAATTGTATACCTTACAATTAAAAAATTGTTTGGGGTACTATTAAATAAATTTTTAAAAAAATATTCACTATGATTTAGTTTTTGCATTGAATTATCTTAAGATAAACGAATTTCATAATTGTGTGCAAATTTTTTTTAATTCGCTAGAAAAGTTCCAAGAGATATAGAAAAATAAGCAAAATTAAGATTAGAGGGCCAAACTTAGGACCGGTCATCTGACCAAACTTTTAGGACCATATTACCCAGATAGCGAAAAAAAAAAACCTATACTTTGGTGGTCAGAAATCCAGATTCGTCGAAAAAAAGGTATGCTTATTGAGAGAAAGGTAACCAAATAAACATACTTTTTAAAAAAAGTATGTTTATTTGGTTATTCAGGGTGGTCTTGGTTGTTTTTTCCCCTGCACTGCACATAGATTTATCAAGATGACGGCATATTTATAGCTTTTTTTTTTCCAGTCCAGCTAATCCGATTTGATTGCATTCATTTTGTATATTCTGGCTTGGTTCTGTTCTGACGCATTATCTATAACTCAGACGTCGGTACTAAAGCCATATTTTTCTAACACTTGACTTTGATTTCAGTTTTTTTACTTGGAAAAATTTTATAGCCTTTGAGTAAAATAATTAACAGTGAAGCAGAATATGGTTTTTCCAGTAATAAAACCAAGTATTATGAAAGAGTTTTAGCATTGTAAATATTCCATTTTTCAAGATTATCTAAAGAAAAAAAAAACTTTCGCTTTAACATCTTCTAAACTTAAATTTTTTGGTTTTAATTCAACTAATTTAGAAACAGCCTGAGAATTTAATAACTTATATTGAAGAAGCGTGGAAAAAATTTTTAACAAGAAAGAAATCTGTTCTACACCAAGAAACGAAAGAATGTGTGCCTGTCTATGAAAATAAATTGCGTCTATGTTCAGATGAAAATTTTAGCTAAAAAATTTAACTTTATTTATTATTAAATTATTATTATTCAAGCGTCGTGAAAATTTTACTAACTACTCAATGGTATAATAAATAAACAATAAAAAAATATCGAATTTCTTTCCGAAAACGGGCTTACATGACAAAAGAGAAAAACTGGAAATTTTGAATATGTTTATTACATTACTTTAAATTTCAACTTAAGATGCAAGCAAATATTTAATATCAAAATTATATAATAGTTATGTATGTAAAAGAATGAGTTTTCCTTTGCCTCTATATTCGAAAATATCATACTTCAGTATTATCTAATGTCATTAATTAGCAGTATTCAATTTACTACATTTGTGACAATTTATTACTAAAAATGATCAAGTCCATTTTTTTCCAATTTAAAAAATACAAATTTTTACTTTCCACTTAAAAAAGAATGGTAAATATATGGTAACATATTTTTACAATTAAATATTTTAAAATAATTGATTAATGAAATATGAATATATACCTATTAAATAGTGAATTAAATATATTTTTTAGTACTAATGATTTAACATTAAATAAAGAATAAACTTCCTGTTTGAAATTTATTTGAGCACAATGAAGCTTCAAGCATAACAATGCAGCATTAAATAAAATAATATGCACTAATTAAATTTCAAATTAATTTTTAATACTGTTCAGTATTTTTTTAATTATGCTCTTTTATCAAAGCATTGTATTTTAAAATTACTAGAATCATTAATAAAAACATACTGCATGCATAGAATAAAAATTTGTTTACACTGATACCAGACAAAAATTTAAAAGATAACTGTCAAAATATAAAATTCAGAAAAGCACCTCGTTTCCATTGATTCTTTTGATTGTACCAAACAAAATATATACTGTTAAAGAAGATTCAAAAAAAAATTTTAATAAAAAGGAGAAATTTTTTATCTTAACTTGTCCTATAATTAAATTTTTTTAAATAATTGCAAAAACTATCAGAACATGGAGTTGATGATCTGTGACATTTTAAGAAATTTCAGGGACATTATAACTTAACTTAAAATTTACTGACATTAATTATTTAAGAAATATATTTTTGCAGAAGAGCAATAAATATATTATACATTTAAAAATTACACATCGTATACACTTCTAAGCAACACAGACTCACATTAGCAGTTAACCTTCTTTACTTTTAATCCGCGAACAAAAATTTTTTTATGTATAATATTCATTGAAATCCGCCTTTGTTTACCAGACTGTTTAATAGCAACAGTTCCCTAACGGTGGTTAAATAAATCGATTTCGAAAGTGTCCGTAGAATATTTTTGAGAAATCTTCTCATTTTGAAATGAATAAAGCTTACCATTATTCTTGCTTCATTTTCCCTTTTATAAAAATAGCTTCAAATTTGGATCGCAGCCACAGTACCCGATCTCCGGAACATCACCCGCCAAACTCTAGAGTGAAGACAAAACTAATACGAACGCCTCTCGAAAATGAAATCAACACAAAATAAGCGGAAAGAGCAAGCGCCGCCATGTGCGAGATTAATGTTACGACATTAATTGTTGTATGAAATAACATACTAATCATTATTTGTTTTCTCCTGACGTAGCTTTTTCTTTTACCGTTATTGTTTTTCAACGTTTTAAGATGTTTTTCATCCAAGCTTATAGGCAAGAAAAGTAAAAATGACCGGAGGTTTAATACAGAAATTAAATTGTTATAGAGCAATATAAGAGCGGATTAAGCTGTATGAAATACAAAGAGGGAAAAACAGAAATATTTTTCGTTATACATATTTTTTATAGGTTAAATTAGCTGTTCCCAATTTTTTTTAGGGTACCGAACCCTAAACAATCAGCCATCTTCTGATGGAACCCCGACTTTAGTTAAAAATAGAGTAAATAAAAACAATTGTATACGCATTAAAACAGTGTTTCCTAAACTTATGACTTTTGTGTACCCTTTCTAAATTTTTCGTAACGCTGTGTACCACTAATAGAAAAATGAATGTATTTTTTATTATAAAAAATTGCACAAAAGTTAAAAATCACAACTGGCTGTTGACACCAAAACTTATTAACTGTTGATTCTGCAAAAAATAGCCAATAGAAAAATACGTAATCGTAAATTTTCATGGTTAGCTTTGTTTTTAAATAAATTTTTTTTGAAATTTTCGTTTGTTGAAAGATATTTCGCATAAGAACGCGTACCCCCTCTAAACTGTTCCCGTACCCCTGGGGGTACGCGTACCACACTTTGGGAAACACTGCATTAAAAGACTATTTTATTTTGATTTCCGACTCTTTTATATTTACTAAGAGGCATTAAATTTTCCAACGCTTTTTCATTCATCGTTATTTTATCTTTTTCATTTTCATTTTATTTTTTTTTATCTTGGAGGTGAATCTAGTTTAACAAAAAATTGGTTTTATTGTTTATTGATATAAAATTAAAAACAAAAAATGGCATAAACGTTGAAAATGATATTTTGAGAAACATATTTCAGTAAAGAATTCAGTTATTTTGATTTGAAAGTCGTAAGGTGAAATATTATTCAAATTTTTTATGAATGCACGTCTTTTTCATAATTGTTGTCATTTGATATTTTTTTTAAATTTAATTTCTCTCTCTCTTGCATTTTACTTTAAATAATTTCATAAAGACAATCGGAATAATTAATAAATATTAGATTATTGATAGTATCAAAATAAAATTACAGTTTTAAAAAATGTTAACGGCTTAAAAAAGGGTCTTAACTCTCGGAACCCCTTTAACTTTTACACGGAACATCATTTGAGAACTGCTGTGTTAATATTATTTAAAATATTGTATTAAAAAAATTAATTAAAAAATAATAATAACATTCCCCTATGAAAGTATTTATATGAAAGTATTCTTATATAAAAGTATGAATATAAGAATTAATTCGCATTTGATACACAGATTTTTTTTAACTCACTCATTAACCCATATAGATTAATCTACAATCTTAATAAACACAAATTAAAAAGATAGTATAGTCTCGTACATAAAAATCTTAGTCAAAGTACTATAAATCATAAATGTATATATTTTTGAGAGTAAGAGCACGTCTATACTAAAAAATAATTTCGTCAAGTTAATTTTTTTTTTTAAATATTTGTTTTACTGCTTTGTAAACAAACATCTCTACATTCTAAAGCTGTTTTTCTCAAAATCAGAAATTTGATATAACATAACCTAACTAAGCTTTTCATATCTATATAAATAAAAACTTAAATAACACATAAGTATTTACATACCATACGAGCTGGAAAGTCGACAATGATATTCCAAGGGTAATTAAAATTTTCACAATATTAACATCCCAAAATGTACGTAATTTAATAAGCCTTTTACCTCTGGTACATAACAAAAATTCAAATATATTGAAGTAAATCAAAAATTCTTCTGTGTACTTAAACAAATAAGAATCATTCTGAACATCAAATTTTAATAGCAAGAATATCAGCTTGAAAATTATTTCATGTCATCAAATAATTTAGTTTTAGAAATAAGCGAATAACAGAACATAAAAAAATTTAAAACTTCCAGGAGGGTTAATTGAAAAAGATTTAACACTTGCACAAAAGCTTCTGTTCCATTTCACGTTTTACAATGCAGTCCTTCGCTATTGCTACATGCATTCTGAATTGCATGTCGCTTAGCTTATCTCCCTCTAGTTTTCACTTTCGTCGAACCAGTTTTTTTTTAAGATCTCATCATTTTTAAGCAAGAGGATTTCTTAGAAATGATCTAAGTCACGTTAATGGCATGGCAAAAGAATTGCAATTCTACAAGGACGTGACGTGAAAGTTTACCAAGAGGACAAAAGTTCGATTTGAAGTTGTTTTTTTTTTCAACGTCTTCGTAATCCAAGTACCTCAAATAATGACAAATTAATGATTTGATGAACACGCCTAATTGATAGGAGGGAGTAAAAAATGATTTTTCGTAAATGAACCTTGAAAAATCTTCTCTTTCATCGGGCTGACGTTAGCAAACCGAACAATAGGAAGTTAAAATTCAATAATTTATTATTCAGAACTTAACATCTTGTCCGCCATTTCGAGAATTATCATGTGCTGTTTCAGGGCCGTATATGAATTTATTACTGGCATAAATTTCCCTCAAATGTACACGATGAAATTCTTTTAGGATTTAAAAATTACAAGTACACTGTTTCTATTTAAAATAGATACAGTAAAAACACGATAAACGAGAACGGAATATTACGAGAAGTCATGGGTCACGACCAATTTTAAAAATCAACATCAAAATACTAATATCAAAGATACAAACATTATAAGTTTATAACGTGTTAAAAATTACTACACAGCTTTATATATAACTTCTCTAGAAACTTTTTTTTTTTTTGAAGGGGAAATATTTTTTTTTCTTCCACTGTTTGTTGTTTGTTTAATTGAAGAATGTCTTACGAGAGATGGCAAAATGGATTTTTATTATTGGTATCAATACAGGAGCGCGAAAAATGGACATCATTTCAACTTATTTCTTGCCTATGATATTAACCTTTTAACACTGTTTTTCGAAGCTCTGTCGCCAAATAAAAAGATAATGAAAAATGTCAACAAAAAAAAAGCCGTAGTTTTAAGTGCCTTACACAATGCGATGATTTTAAACTATGTATAATTTTACCGTGAAAAATTATCTGGGCTTTAGAACAGACAAATAACATATATTAAAAGCTATTAAAAAAGTTTCTTTTTTTTTTTTTTAAAATCGCCAATTTGGCGACATTTTCCCACCTAGATGAAAATTATCAAAATCACTGCCTTATTCTCAGTATTTGCAAAATTTATGAGCCCAGGTAATGCAGCATTGGAGTAAGTTTTTATGTCTTAAAAAATTAGACCACAAAAGCTTTTCATTTTCACAAGGCTGTGGCTTTCCTCCAAATTGACGTTATGGGCCATTTTAAAAATAAGCGTAGATAGCGCTGGCTTGGGATAAGCTGAACTTGACCTAACAGTCATGTTAGGTCATAACAGTTGAAAACTCACAGTAAATATAAAAATAGACTATTATACGCAAAAAAAGTATTCTATCATATTACGACGGAGCCTTAGAAAAACAGCCTCATGTTTGCTTTGCCACACTTCAAAGCCAAGTTATCTTCCTCTTTCCAAAAGAAAACTCTTGCCATTTTTGGGAAATTAGCTTCACACTTCCAAAAAAAACAAAAACAAAAAAAAACCTTTTTGTTGACTACATATCTAACATAACCCTTTATTTTCTTTCTTGATAGCTTGCCCCTAGGCCAAAGGTTTCTAAATGGTGTTTCGCGGAACTTAAGGGTTCCGTGGAAGAGTTAAAGGGGTAATGCAGTGATGATTTTTAAAACTTATTATTATGATTATATTTAGATCCAACCTACGGTTCCTAATTTATTTAATCTTTCAGAATGTTAGGTCTTCCTGAAATCATTTCAAGTAATATGCATATGAATAGAAATTTCATTTTTTAAAAGAAAATACTATGTTTCTAGTAAAAAAAAGTATATTGAACAAATTATGAAAAGAATATGCATTAATAAAATACTGCATTAGTATCTCTTAACGAGCGTTTCGAATTAAAATAAAATTATTTCACTTTTTAATAAAGGAATATGGTTCCCTAAAAACCATTTTCAACGTTGATAGAAGTTCTTTTTACTTTTCATTTCGAAGCCATAACATTTTCAGCTTATGTATATGCACCCAAAAACAAATTCATAACTACACAAGATACAGCACAAGGACTGCAAATTTAACTATCGAACATAAAACCTTATATAAAATTAATGATAAAATCATGAAAAATCTTCATTCCTCTAATCTCATTTTATTTTATAACTGGCGTTGAACAGTCGTCATTTTTTAACCCAGCCCAGAAGACAAGGGAATTTCTGGACCAAGCATTGAGACAAACTAGCCTTCCTTCAGAACTGTGTTCGGTGCGAGCTGTGAGATGCAGAATTCGTATCAAACAGCTACTGCGACTCTTATTTCTCTAATTAAATATTTAAAAAATAAAGTAGTCGTAAAATAATTATTTTCAACGGCATTTACGCAAACAATTTCATATAAACAACCGAAATATTAAATAAATTATGGATAATTACTTTAATACAAACATAATTATTATTAGTTAAAAAAAAAAATCCTAACTCAGTAATCCCGCCACGGAACCTTAAAGTTGCGCAGAACATATTTCGAAAATTCAGATTAATGTTGACTAAATCATAACAGTGGACGTAGCATAAAAAAGAAGTGAATGCTCATAAAAGAAATTTAAAATGAATGAGTATGAATATAAAACACTGAACAGACGGTGACATTTCCGCGAGACGATTTCCATAGTAACTATACAACTTAACTTTTGCCATTACAATTCAACAAAAAAAAAAAAAAAAACACTAATATTGTTTGTCCAACCATAAAAATGAATATGAAAGTTGGACAGGAGAGTTTTTATCTACTGTTTTAATCAATAACGACAAAAAAGTAAAGAGTTATTCCACTTTTTCTTCAGTGTTTGCATAAAGTGCATACTATTCACAATGACCCTTTCAAAACAGCGTATCTCTAGTGAAAGTGACTTAGTGAAAGTGACTTAGTGAACAAAACAAAAACTATAGTGAATAAAAAATAATGTGCATTCATATAAAGGTACAATTGATTTAAATCTAAAAGCACAGTACTTTCAGCTACTGTCGAGGGAATAAATGCGTGTCAAATATATGGATAGATGCACGCTTTTGCTCGACTTTGACCCTGTTTTATTTTTACATTTTGTCGACATCTAAAACAATGCTGGAATATATTTTACGATATGAATAGGTGTAAGTCGACATCACGCATTCCGTTTTTATTAGGTAATTTCGAGTACTTCGCCTTAAATTCTTTTTTTGAGAATTTGGAGAAGTTTTTATGTATCCTATTTCACAATTACGGTTGCTAGAACGACGACTTAACATGGGTCCTTGGTATTTTTGTTCGAAATTCATATAAATTCTCTAAACATTGTTAACCTCACTTAACGCATTGTGCTTAGAAAAAGCGATGTAAAATGCCTAAGTTTGCATTGTTCGGCGACCTACTATTTAGAAAATTATACAATCTATATCAGGGGTTTCCAACTTACGTGAGGCCGGGAGCCCCAATTAAAAACACCAGTCAAATGGCGGGCCGCAACTTGGTCAAAATTTTATAAAGGATTTTTTTTATGTTTGAAGGATCATCAAATATTACTGTCAGATTTTTATCAAGTTGTTCGAAACAAAAGTATTGAATTATAAATAATAATAAATATTTTCTTGGGTGCAAAACCTGAGAAATAAATTTTTTTGCACCGTTGGTATGCTAAATTTTACAAAAACGAAGAAATTAGTTTTTTTTTTCGAAGANTTTTTTTTTTTTTTTTTTTTTAACGAAAGAAAAGTATTTTAAACCCATATAGATTTTTTACGAAAATTGTCAGCACAAAATGAAAAATAATATAGTTCGCGGGCCACAAAAAAAGGCTTCGAGGGCCGGATGCGGCCCGCAAGCAGCCAGTTGGTAACTGATCTATATAAAGCAAATTTAATTTTGAGCTACATGGATGAGAATTATATGAAGAAATGCCTATTTAAATTACTTAAACTCCCCTTTTTACGGTACACGAGATAGCAAAGGAGGTCTACATGAGAATAGTTTTTTTCACTTTTATCTTTTTTAATAAAAATAAAACAAATCTGCATAATGTAAGAGTAAAATAAATTAGATGAATTGAAAAATATCGAAACATATCGTCAAATATCGATATCTTGCAAAATCCTGCTGAAATAGCATCGTGCAAAATCGCCTATGACGGCAGTCATGTTAATATGGATTATGTACCACAGATTTTTTAAAATAACAAATACAGCATGCATAAAATTATGTCAACATATTATCTTTCATTTTATCGATGTAATTATACTAATAAGGAAATGCTGACTCACGCGGTGAGACTTCATCATTAACAATACAATATCACAAATTGAAATTAAGAAAAAGGAGTAACAGTTTTGCAATTGCATCACGTGTTCATATCTATTATGTATAAGCAATTAAGCATTACTATTTATTTGTTTATTTATTTTAACAAGAAAAGCAATAGTGGACATCCGGAATCCGCGACTATCGGAAAGAAAGGGGAGTGGGGAGAAAAAAATATTTTTCTGTACAGAATGTAGGAAGCAATGGTAGACTTGTTGAACACACTACGGGTGTGAAGGAGGAGCGTTTGAAGAGAGGAAGTAAAACCAAATATTTTTCGTTATCGTAAATTTTTTTTTTTTTCATCATTAAAAGTTATCAAAATTTGGTCATGGGTACCTTAGACCCCCGGTCCGCGGAACAGTACCGGTCCGTGGATCAAATGGTACCAGGCCGCCCATTTCATTCAAACTGAATTTAAATTCCTAGGTTTATACCCTAAATTAAAAATAAATCCCAAATTAAAAATAGTTCCATTAAAATTTTACTTATTTAAAAAAAGGGGGACTCCGAAGGTAGTGACATAAATTTTTTACTGCTTTAAAAAGAAAAAGAAAAAGAAAAAAAAAAAGAATGAAAACCACTGCAACTATTTTCTCTTTCAAATAGTTTTAATAAAAAAAAAAATCAATCATCATAACTGTAAATATCATAAATAAAAAACTAAAGCGGGCACGAAATTTACAATTGGAACTAATGAGGAACTTCGTCTTCTCTCTCGATCGTGACTATTTGATTTAAGTAAGTTAAAGTGTAGTTAAAATGTTAGTAAGTTAAAATGTCAAATCACTTTATACTTATTTTTTGGTGTAACTGTATTTTATTTTGATGGCATGTTTAAATACAATTAAATTAAAATTAATAAATCAAAATAATCTAAAATGTAAACAATCAACGTCCCCCTCCCAGAGGGCCGCGGTAAAATTATCAAATGTTGACAGGTCCGCGGTGATAAAAAGGTTGGGGAACAATATACAGATGTTACTACATTAACAGATACAGTAGAACACTGATTCACCGGATTGTCCAATTATCCGAACGCCGATTAATCGGATTGTTCAATTATCCGAATCGTCAAAGAGCCACGTTTCTAGTTGATTCTTCTAAAAAAAAAATAATAAATAAAAAAAAAACGAAAGCACCTTTTTTTTTTTTTTTTTTTTTTTTTTTTTTTTTTNTTTTTTTTTTTTTTAGAATATCTAAAAGGTGTGGAAAAATGGTTTTTTCAGTCCCTCAGTAGCCTTGAAAAAAAAACTCACGTTTATTCAGCCCAGTATCAATATGGGTGGCAAGTAGTTTCCAATAAAATTTTTAAAAATTAAAACTTTTGAACACGTCATTTGTAATATGCTATAATGAGCACTATAATTGCCGATTCAAAGCCTTGAGAAATGCGAAGGGAAATTACTTAAAACATTCTCATAGTTGTTTAAGTTGTCCAATTATCCGGATTTTTCGTTATCCGGCTCTGATTTTTCCGTATAATCTGCGATCTAATACCTACATAAAAACTCTGGCGTATGACCTATCTGAATTTGGTGTTTAAAAATCGTGTGGTATCTTCAGTTAACACCGAATTGAGCGGCGCACATACACACTAAAGGGAATTGTTAAAATACACCAACAATCGATAAATCTTACACCAAGCTCAGATGCATTTACTCTATTCATGAATTATTTCTGCCAATGTCGGCATACGTTTGGAAAGAGACGATCTATATTTTTGTTTACAATCGAGCAGAGAAGGTGAAAATTTGACTTTGCCCTGCACGATACTGAACATTTCGCGGAAACAAGTTAATTAAACTGCTGTTATAAAAATGCATGTATGTTTTTAGTTGTATAATAAAGATAATTATGTCATAATAAGATGATTTACATAAATTTACCAATTGTATTAAATAATTTCGTAATATTTAATTTCTGCCAGCTACGGTTTTGTTAAGCCTTATTCGAATTCATATTAATTTTCTCTCTGGGCTGCGTGTATTTATGTTCTATTAACAAACTTATTTTATTATAAGAAATATTGTATATATGCTGCTAGCATGGACAGTCAATTTTCAAAGTTTCTCTCTCCCCGCCTAGAGTAAAGCGGAATGCCGGAAATTTTAGAAATAATTTAAATTTATAAAACACAGCTCAGAGTGGGAGGGGGAACTTAAGTAGAAATTTTATTTTAAAAAAAATTGAATTCGTTCTGTAACATTTTATTAAGCAATTTGAATAGAGAGACTGATAGAACGCGTGAAAATATTAATAAGAGAAAGAGAAATATTATCTTTTTATAATTGTGCTAACAAAATGATCGAAATCTTCATAATAATAAAAATAAATAACACGTTCGGCTAAAAACTATTGATATTTTTCCTTAAATGAAAAGACTCTACTTAGGGTGTGCCTCCACAAGAAAAAAAACACACAGCGTTGTCCGATTAGCTTAAAGATAAACTAAGTTCCACCCTAACCATGTAATTGTGGTAAATACTTAATCTGGTAAGTAAATGTTTATATTACCAATGCAGAGGCATATAAAGAAGATAAATTTATATATCACTGTTTCAGGCATAAAAACTATGTTTCTGCACATTCTAAATCAATAAGTTTCCTTCAGAAAAATTAATGAAAACTAGAAAATATAAATATTCATAATTTCATCTTCGAAGAATTCAGAAAATGGAGTTCGTGAGTATGCAAAATTAATGAATGCAGATTAATATGTCAATGCACTGGGAAAACACGCAATTCTTAATTGTAGTCAAATACTTTTTTTTCTTAACTTAAAAGTAATTTTTAAATATGAGAATGCACATGCGAAGCAAACGAAGAAAAAATTGTGCAAAAGTGCTTTAAATTCGAAATTAATGCATTTTATTCACTTATTTTAAGGCTTATATATCATATATACAGAATAATTTATTTGCAAATTACACAGAGACACCAGGAAAAAAAAGTAGGGGAGAGTGGGGTCAATTGTAACATTTTTTGCTTAACTATTTTTAACTAACAAAAAATCCAATATATTATTAGTATTAATTGACAGACGAGTAAAGTAGACTATCCTCTACTAGAAAAAAAAAAAAAACTTATTTCAAATGTTATTATACTAGTTATTAACAATTTTTGACAGTCGTGCACTTGTTACAATTGTCCCCACTTACGGGGTCAATTGTAACAGTTCATAAATTCAACTAAAACATAGTTAATTATACATATTATCATAGTTGTGATATATTTTTTTATTGATCAAAATAGTAGTGATATTTTAGGAGTAAAAATAATAATGAGCAGAGACCTAAAGGGTTAAACTTTTAACTTTAAGGGGTTAAAAATTTTAATTTATGCTGTGAAAGGTGACAAATAAAATAATGCACATGCAACATAATATAAATGATATAGGAAACTATTGGTGGTTCTTAAAGAGTTAAGTAATGGTTTGTAAACATAAGATTATTTATTTTCAGCTGTTACAGTCGTCCCTTTACTTATTGTTACAATCGTCCCCTAGTCGCCATTTCAGCTTCATTTGTTAAAAACAATGCATGTTAATTAACAAAACTAATCTTTTTTTTTTAAATGTTAATTAAGGTGTCCACTTACATATTCGGTTAATAATTTTTATTTGTTTAAACAAAATTACTATGTTACAATATAATATTCCAACACCAAAAAAAATACTTACGTATCGTGAAAATACCTTTTGTGATATAACTCTTTCAAAAGTACATAAAAATGGTTGCCAGCAGGGGTGTACATGTAGATTTATTAAATACACCTTGTGCGCCACGTAGGAACCGAATCCAGAACCCGACACTCGAAATAATTGCTCTGTTACAATCGTACCCTGTTACAATTGACCCCACTCTCCCCTACTATTTTAAATTTATTAATATTCAATATTTAACAAATCTAAACTTAAATTAATGTGAAACCCACGAGCAATTTGAAAACGCAAACGATAAATGATCGTTAGAAAATCGCATATGCTTCATAAACTACCGTTAATAAGGCATTTTTTATTAAATCATTTTGGGAATGGCATCAACAAAAGTTTAAACTATGACATCATTATGGAGGCCGTCCAAATATACGTAAACATCAAGAGGGATGAGGAGGTTTGTAATTTGCTTATAATTGCAAATAAGGGCAATGCTTATAAAATACGCTAAAATTCCTTTCTTTCCAGGTTTTTTTTTTTTTTTTTAATTAAAATAATGTAGCAAAAATATTTGCCATCGCGCTTTTAAAATCAAAATAAAATTACTAAATTCGTTAATAAAGAAATAAGTTTCTTTTTTAGCTTTCATTTGAACGAAAATCATAATTTACTAAATTCATTAATAAAGAAATAAGTTTCTTTTTTAGCTTTCATTTGAACGAAAATCATAATTGGGCTTATTTATTTCATTTTAAGTTTAGGTATTTAAACCAAAAACCAATTTAAAACTATATATACAGCTCCAGTAGTGCAAAATAAACTGCTGGGATATTAAATCTAATTTAAGACAACTAATGAACAAAACTATGAAAAAAATCCCACTCAAATTTTCAAAATAAAGTAGTCTTTTATTGGTAAATAAGCTCACAATTGTATTTAGATACTTTATTTTATATTGCTTTTAGATATTACATTATTAACAATGTCGGGATTTCGTCGAAAAAAGTTGGATCATTTAGGGTTCCGTAGCCCAAAAAATTTGGGAATCGCTGCTTCAAACATTAGAACTCTATCTAATCCGCTCGTTGCTCGTTGATTCTAAAAATTTTCAGAAAATATGATGACCTTTCATTTTCAAAAGTCACTCGAAAGCAGTTGAACCTTTTTAGTTTTACTGATCCTTCACATCATGATTTCATAAAAAAAGAAGAAAAATCGCAACATGGGAAACCATTAGAAAGAGATAGAGTTAATAAAGTTTTAACTAACTTGCAAGGTACTTAATTCTTCGGCAATTGCCTTATATAATCCCCTAACCTGGAATTTTTGGTCATTTAATACGAATACTTTCCGTACAAAATTTGTTCAGGAGCTTTACGTATATATATAAAAAAAAATTTAAAACTTAATTATGCGTATATAAAAAAAGGTTATCTATAAAAGACATGACACAATTACAAAACACTTGAGCTAATTAGACAATTGTTTTTGCGCTTTGATGGTTTTGAAAAGTTCGATGTCAACAATGTTTAAGCGAAAAGCTATCTTTTCTTTCAAAGAATTTCGTTTACTAAAAGCTTCATCAATAAATAAAATACTTACAAGTTCAATTGCCCAATCAGTGCTCGACAAATTGCATTTCATTGTCATAGAGAATCTAAATAAATAACCGTCTAAAGATGAAATTGCGTGCCTTAATTATTGTGAAAAACACAGCAAAATTATGTCCGTCCATTTGCATTCAGTGCTGGTAGAAAAATCTTCAAACAACCTAACTGCATTATTTATATTGAAATAAATGGTATGTGGGCACGCTATTTTGTCAGCTGATTTCTTTGATTTGATTTGAAGAACTTAAACAAAAATTACATTCTTCCTTTCACGAGTTTATACATTTATACGACAAACAGACAGCAAATATTAAAAAAATGCAAGGGCCTGATTGTTGCATTGTCAAATGGGGTGAGTTATTTACCTAACACTCCATCTTACAAAAAATCACTTTAAACATGAGCAATGGATTTATTAGTTAGAGGTGCACAATCTTTTCCGAAAGAAAGGGACACTCAAAATTAGGAAATTTTTCTACTGACCAGAGGTCAGTTGTATCATTTTATACAGTAGCCACTTTTTAAAACATGTGACCACTTCTCAAAAAATTGAAAATTTTAAACGATTAAAAAAAATTGCTGATATTAATAAGGTAAGGTCTCTTTAGAAGCATTTTTCTAAAATATAATAAACGCTACAATGTTCATTTCTACAATGAAAAAAACAAGCGTGGAATAAAGTAATTTTCCCAATATCATAAAATATTCACAATAATTCCATATTTATTTAAAAATAATGATATAATGCACATGGAATGCCTTTTCGACGAATAAAGCGGCGACTTGCAGACAATTCATTACCCTTTGACAATCGTTAATTTTGCTGTCTATAGAATGTCGCGAAGACTTTAATGATTTGCTTTTAATCATTCATCGCATTATATACACAACCAGACCACGATACTGTCCGGTTAGCCCGTCCAATATTGTAAGGAGTCACAAAATGACATTAGTGACTAATTAGGAGTAAGTTATGAAATTATGTTTTCCACAAGTTTTAGTATAACCGCGATAAAAACTACGTGCATTAAGACTTGAATCCTAAAAACTATTCAACGTATGCCCCTTCATTACTTGCCATTAACAATACTGTAAACTTATTGCACTGGTAAATGGGGCAAGGTACTCCGAGGACCCCAACTTGCAAAAGCGTTCCAAAATGTTAGTGGCAGTTACTTAAAACTTCTGAATCTTCTTTGTCCGCAGAAGAGAAAATAAAAATAACCTATTAACAAAAATGTTTTAGAACATTGTTAACATCTCAACATTTTCCACATGTTGCCGGACACACCCTCCTGTGCAACAAACCCATTTATTTTTATAAATAAAAACATGTTTTCCAGAAATACTGGAATGGAATTATCGTTTGCAAATGTCATAAGAAGCCGTTGTTCTAAATGTATAAAGTATCTTTTCTATTGTTATGATTGTATTAAAAAAGTGCCAAATATGAAAGATGAGGTAAACAAATGGGACCAGTTGTCAATTCATTTTGTTTAGATTCCCTAATATTTTATTTAAAAGTCCTCTTAGGAACTAAAAGTATTTTGCTTCTTCTATGTAAATCTACAAAAGAATCTTATGAACGCAATAGTTTGTTAAGTAACTATACTAATTAATATTTCTAGTTTCATTTTAATAATTGAAGTGTGTTCGGTTTAACTTACATACCAAATTTTAAATTTTTGAATTGTATGTAGTTTTAATATTTTTTTATTGTATAACAGTAATAGCTACAAAATTTTTTTTAAGAATACTAGCTGTGAAATTTGATGATTATGTTCTAAGTTCAATACAACACATTTCAATAAATAAAAACTTTCAAAATATTATTTATTTGCTTAATAAACAAGAGAATTGCGATCATATATATAATTCTTTTCGATCTAAGATTAGAGGTAGAATTCCAGGAAAGAACCATTAAGTTTTAAAATAAATAATCCTAAGGAAATTAAACGGAAAAATATGACCCGATTAAAAACTTCATTCGCTTTAAAAATATATATTTTTGAAGTAAATAATGTTTTTAACCAGGTAAAACCCTTAAGTTTGTTAAAAGGGGAAATTTTCATAAATTACTGAAATTTTCCTTACATAATTTCAAAGTAATTTACGACGATTAAACACAAAAATGCTAATTAGGTTCACACAATTTTAATGCAAAACATTATCTTTTTTATTTCAGCTCAATAATTTTGATGCAGTATGAATTCATACAACACTAATTACACTAAATTTCTAATATCAACAGGAAGAATCTCTTTAGTATTCCTAGATCCCACGTCAAACATTACATTGTTAACGCAATCCAACATTATTAGTGTATATTACTCGATTAAAAACTTCATTGACTTCAAAAATATACAAATTGGAAATAATAGTAGACATGTTTCAAGCGCTCAAAAGCAGGCGCTCATTTTCAAGACTTGCCAGACGAAAATGAGAAGAATCAAAAGACATTTGAAATATGAAACGTAACTCTTGTTTCTTCTCATTCACGCCTGGCAAATCTTGAAAACGGGCGCGCGTTTTTGAGCACTTGAAACATGTCTACTGTTATTTCCAATTTATGTGTTTCTGAAACGAATGAAATTTTTTTATCAAGTAATATTTTTCTGCTTCAGTTTCTTAGAATTATTTATTTAATTATTAGTGTATATTAAGATATCATTTTAACAATAATATGTCCTTTCAAATTATAGAATCAGATTTTTGTATACTCCAATCTGTTTAATATAAACTTTCATTTAACAAAAGTAATCATTTAATAACTTTATTTATAATTCTGTCATTTACACTCCTTTAAAGGCCAGGGGTCTGTCCAGACATTTTGTGAAAGGTCCGGTTTTAGTGAAATTGTGAAAAAATTACTCACATTTTTCAACCACGGTCCGGCTTTTATGAATTTGTGCAAATAGGGTCCGGTTATTGTAAAAAACTTTTTCAATGAGTTTTTAAATTGTAAATAGATACAAGATTAGGCTCAGCACTGTAAAATTATAATTAAAAAAAGTTTAATTTTCAACAATAAACAGAAATTGCTGCTTCTAAATTAGAGATGCAACATACAAATATTTGGTATTTAGCCTATACTGCTGAACGCAGAATATTCATTTCGGACGAATAATGGAAGAATCGTAAGCCGAAGACAAAACTTAATTCGTTTACATCCATCTTTCTTGTTTTTTGCACTGGGAAGGGTTTATTCAATTAACAAAAAAATAATGAAGATAAACAAATTTGTGAAGGGTCCGATTACAAGAAAAATCATTTTGTGAAGGGTCCGTTTTTAAGTAAAAATATTTTGTGAAGGATCCGTTTTTATGAAAAGATATTTTGTGAAGAGTCCGTTAACGGATCCAGATTTCTTCTTTACAGACCCCAGAAGACATAGCCTAAAATTCATACTTGAAACCAATGAATGGCCCGCGAGTCCTGTAATAAGAGTTTTTAGTATCAGTAATATTTTACTGACTCTAAGTTTTATCCTATCTTCGCTTAAGGAATTTGTCTAAGCAGCATTTTGCGAGCAAACAGTCAGCTTAATTCATTAAATATTCTGCTTCTGCAAAAATCATTAATTTTAGGGAAACTTAGAAAATAAATGTGACATATAAGAACGAAATTTCCTGAGCACTAAGCTGAAGAGAAAATAATATTCGAAAAAGCGATTTCATAAATAAACGCTGATGAAAGGAAAAGTGAAAGGAAAGAATTTTTTTCCTTCTTCACACACCACTCGGCACACAAACTTTTTAACCCTTCCGTTATTGAAAGGCGAGCTTCAAGACCTTACTTTATTTATTTATTTTCCTGCAATGCTTTAAAAGTCAAGGACACTCTAATACTTCTTTTTTAAATCATGAGTGAAGAAAGCTTTCTTCTTTTCTTTTTTTTTCTTCTGTTGTTTGTAAACACAAACATGAAATCCGAACACACAACGTCGAGGCTTATACATACAAAATATAATCAGCTTACACTGAAAAAATTGCATATTTTTTTGCACGGATGTATTTAGAAAATAATCTTAACGTAAAAAGTTGAATTAGAAAAAGGCTAGTATTTCAAAACTGTAATAAAAAATGCTATAATATAAAAAATAGTGCACGCATAAAATATTTCAGTAATTGATTATCTGCATAGAAACATTTCTACGTTAGCAGCTAAGTTATAATTTGCAAATAGAAAGTATTTAAAAAAAAGTAATTAATTTATTAAAAAAAATTGACGCATAAACGTAATTTATTTCGAAATTTCTCAAAAATATTATTTACCTTGAAATTTGGGTTGAGTCTATTTTGTTTTCCATAACACTTGTGAACCTGTTAGGGACACAGTAAATTCCCCTCACCTGCAGCTTTTTTTTTTTTTTTTTTTTTTTTTAATAATGGTCGTTGAACAATCGATTCAATTTTGAGTTTACGACTACCTATGTTCAATTCCGTATCCTTGTGATTTTGAACTCAATCTAGAAGACAAGGAACCTCCTGGTTAAAGCAGGGATGGGCAAACTACGGCCCGCGAGCCAACTGTGGCCCGCCGGAAGATTTTATCCGGCCCGCGGATTGAATTTTTATTTGCCAATCAGTGGCAAATATAAACAATATACATCCACTTTCTTGTCGACTATGTTTACAATTATTTTTGTTTTTCCTTTTTTAACAAAGTACTGATGACATTTTTACTTTCTCTATTTTTGTTCTCCAAAACATAAATTAAAGGAAATAGTTAGCACAGACAGCTTCAATTGGTAAAATGTTGAAGGCAGAAGTTCTTTATAGAATAGCCGTAGATTGGCTCCAACTAGCATTTGTCTTTCTCGAGAAGCTGACTTATAGAATCTAATAAAGGTAAATAGTACTTCTCATTTGGCAGACTGAGCATTTTACGCTCCAAAGAGCGGACAATCTACTCGACAAAAAAAGTTTGCCCATCCCTGCCTTAAAGTATTGGGAGAAGTTTGCCTTCGTGGAGGACTTTTTGATGGAACTAATCCGCATTTGCGTTACACGGAGAGGAAGACCACGAGAACCTCCCGTGGTTAGCCTGACAACAAGGGGACTTTAGCCCATGATTCGTCTACCACAGAGGATATTTTACATCAACACTGTGGTCGGTGCAAGCCGGATGCGGAATTCGTATTAACTGAGATTTGGACCCGGTTCACCTCATTGAAAGGCGAACGCTCTATAGCCTAAGCCGTCGCGGCTCTAAGCTTGAATTAATCCGCTGAACTAACCGCATTTAGTTGAATTAGACAGCATTCCCCTTACATGGGAAGGAAAACCTCGATAACCTGTCACGTTCAGCCTAACGGCACGGGGACTATATCCCATGATCTGCTTACCACTGACAATATATATTTCGTCAGCACTGCGGTCGGTGCGAGCCGGGTGTGGAATTCTTATCGACCAGTCATCGCTGGGATTCGAACCCGGTTCACTTCATTGGGAAGCGAGCGCTCTAACCCCAGAGCAAACCACAGTTTTTCACCTGTAGCTTAGAATATCTCGGTGCTGTTTTAATAGAACATTTGCATTTGATAGATTAGAACATTTGCATTTGATGATAGATAGAGCGCATATGTTTATTACAGAAACCTCATGGGAATTACTCAGACTCGAGCAATCGCTAAACGCAATCATTCAGTGAATACCACTTCCTGTGATTTCAAATAAAAAGCGTAAGACATATCTTTTAACGATTAAACGAAAAATTTAATAAGCAAAAATAAAAGCAAAATATAAATACAGAAATGGATTCTTAAAAAAACGTAGAGCACACATTCTTTATAAAGATCTGTCACGATAGTACCAGAGATAAAAAAAAAAAAAAGGGTAGAAAAATGAGAAATGATATCAAATGCAAAAATACGAGAGGGGAAAACAAAGAGAGTAAAAAAAAACTATGTAGATGTAGTAGTGAAAGATCGTAGAGTTGAGAAAAGGATGGATAATAAATAAAAGAAATACAAAGCAGCAGATTGAAGGTTGTAGAAATATTAGTGATCACCTCTACTGCATTTCTAGAATGTATAGTATAAAGTGACCACACGTCCCGATTTTGGCGGGACAGTCCCGCTTTTTAGTGGACTGTCCCGCGTCCCGCCGATTTTTAAAAATGTCCCGCTTTTTAGAAAATATCTGCATTTCTTATTTTAAATGTACTGTAAAAATATATCACCTATTATTTATTAAGTATTATGGTGAAT
>NC_092206.1:54520861-54527039 GCF_043381705.1 Parasteatoda tepidariorum
CAATGAAAATGTGGTCACTTTAGTATAGTAGCATATTAGGATTTTTCGTATGCACTGAAACGCATGATGAAAAATAAAATGACAGGAATCTCTGGCAAAACTAAGTCATGCCGTAATATCCACTTTCTACGTTGTAAATGACTGGAATTCCATCGACAGCGAGTTTTTAAACGACAATGAAGAAGCCGAGTGAAAAAGTTCCAAAAGAAACGAATGTTAATAAAAAAGGAAGAAAAAAAATCGTCAGACTGATAAGAACGTTGAGCATATGGCATTGACGTTTGTCAGAAATTTTAGATCCTTACCTACCCTCCTCCTAATGATATCCTTATCAATGAGTGTTAAACAAAATGTTTTCTTTTTTTTTTTCTCAAAAACTCACTCCGATTTCATATAATTATATAAGTTAATAGTAATAAGTATAAAGTCAAACGATATAAAAAGATGAATCCTTCAACAGAACGATATACTCGTATAATGTCCCTAACTAGTTGTCAGGATTAACAATGTAATAGCAAACGAAACATTAAATGGCGATTTAAAATAACTCAACTTGAGAACATTTAAAGAAATACTAATAATAAATTTAAGTTGATAATAAATGTATTAACGTAAGAAAAAATAAATTTATTCACCAATAAGGAAGAGGACTAGAAGACATAATAAAAGTTTTGGAAAACTCTAGTATGCGTAAGTTAAGTTCCTTTTCTTTATTACTATCAATTTAATGTACCTTTTACGAGAACTTTTTCAGCTTATTATTTTAAATGTATCTCATTAATTATAATCATTAAAAATAATTTATAAAACCGACGATAATCATTCTAAAACAACAAGCGAAACTTATTAAGTGAACCATTAATTTATTAAAACCTTATTCCTGTGCGAATCTATTTTTCCACAATTTTTCCTGCAAATCAGCGTTTCCCAAAGTGTGGTACGCGTACCCCCAGGGTTAGGGGAACAGTTTAGAGAGGGTACGCGTTTATATGCGGAATATCTTACAACAAACGAAAATTTCAAAAATTTTTATTTAAAAACAAAGCTAGCCAGGAAAATTTACGATTACCTATTTTTCTATTGGCTATTTTTTACAGAGTTAACAGTTAATAATTAGTGGTGTTAACAGCCAGTTGTGTTTTTAACTTTAGTGCAATTTTTTATAGTAAAAAATACATTCATTTCTTTTTTAGTGGTACACAGCGTTACGAATAATTTAGAAAGGGTATACACAGAAGTCATAAGTTTGGGAAACACTGCTGCAGGTGTTTATTCTTCCAATAAAGCACATTTTTAAGTCTAACGAGTAAGTTTGGTTTGCAAAATAAATATTGTATCATGTTAGCTTCAAGGTATAGGAAACTAACAAAATACAACACAGATCGATTTAAAAAAAAAAAAAAAAAAAGCATGCTGGGTTTTTTTTTTATTTCATGTCATGTTAGAAAACAGAAATAATTTATTAGTTCAGAGGGATACAAAAAAAATCAGAAATAAGAATAATATATTACCCTTATAAGTTCACCATCATACTAAAAATAATAAACAGAACTCTCAGAATTAAAGTGACTGTTTTTATTATTTTTCCTCGAAACACGCTACTTAGCGTGAATTTTGTTCGCATCACGCAACAAGATAGAATTCGCTATTAATGAGTGGAGAAGAAAAATATTATTTCTGAATTTCGTGAAGTAAAATTTCCAATTTAATATAAAATGGTCTGCATGTGATGTGCTTTACTTTAAGAGGTATTTTTTCCCCCTTTGCTCTTAAGGATTAAATAATATCACTTTTTTACCACGTTTATATTAACTTGCCTTAGTGTATGTCTGTTCGGGTTGAATTTTGTAATCGATTTTAAACTAACTTCCCGACTAGCTGCAGACTTCAAATTTGGCACATAGTTCAGAATTGGATGACAATGCATGGAAATGATAATTCAAAAAAAGACATAAAGTAAAACAAATTTAAAATTTAAAAAAAAATGTATATTTTCGCGATTGTCTTTTGTTGTCGATTCGATTATTTCAAATTAGTGTCACATTCAGATACAATTACAGATATACATACACATATTCTGATGAGCACACATACTGTTATGTATTTCATGCACCCCACGTTTTTCAAATTTTTGTTTTTTAACTATTATTCTCCACTACAAAAACGTGGTTTTCAAATATATTATTTTGATTTTTTTTAAAAAAATTGTGCAAAGAGGACTGCATTTGTAAAATTATACAAATATAAAATTTGAAAATAAATTGAATAGTCAGTGAATGATGGACTGTTTAGATTTAGAAAAATAACAAATACCACTTAAAATTTTTCATTCACTTCTAACTTCAGATATTTCATTAAAAAATAATTCGTAAATTACAAAAAACTAATTAAGAGATAAATCATAGGTTTTGTAAGTAATATAGAGGAATACAGAATTTTTTTTTTTTTTCTGTTTGGTTAAATACTTATGATTAGCTTTTTAATTGAAATCTAAGATGACAAAAACCATCAACAAGAACAACATAGATTAAAAACTCGATTTAAATAAGACGAGAGGATTTAAAAAAACAACTGATCAAAGATTTTCTTTATCGCACAATAAAAGCTGCTCTTAATTTTTATTCTAGCCAATTCCACGTTTTAGTTTACGAGCAATCTGTATGCTTTTTAGTACCCGTACGCGCGTACCGCTATTCTATCCCATCAGCGATCGTAAATATTTTTTAGCTTTTTTATGAGAGAAGTATGGTGAGTAAAATTGAAAATGGAAATAGGGGAGGAAAAACGTCTCTTTCCTTACAGGTGAATCGCCAAGGTCAACGGTAGAAATAACCTTGGGGAAAAGAATTTTAATAATATTACTTTCAAAGCATTCAGAAAAGGTATGGCTATCTTTTTTATGAATGCATTGTTTATTTTTTACAGCTAAAATAAAATGCCACGGCAGGAAAATGCAATGCAATTTAACTAACTTTAGAAATTAATTAAAATGCAAATCTAATTAGCAATTATTCAATTTACTGCAGTTCACAACATGAATATGCAATTCCATCGGTCAATGAGACAAATCGTATCTATGTTACTCTGAATGGCCGAAATTAGTGAACGTCGATATTCAGACAGTAGTTGACCCAAAAGACGTTCCGCGGAACCCTAGGGTTTAGTGGAAGTAATAGGGTGTTCCGAGTATTTGGACTTATTTTAGCAATTATTTTTATATTCAAGCAATAATTCATTATTAATTTACCTTATTCAGGTAAAATGCCGGTTGAAAAAAAATTTAAAAATTATTTTTTTTAATAACAATAAATTGAATAAACTTTGCATTTATAAGAATTGCATCAGAATTTCCAATTCAGCTTTTTATATCTAAATCAAAATATAAAACGACTACATTGAATAAAAAAAGATTTATGCTTCCGTTTTCCTGAAACCATTTTCAACGTTTATAACAGATCTTTTTCGTTTTCATTTTAACGAAAACCATAATTTAGCGTATTTTATTCGTTATTCATTTAAAGCTTATGCTTAAACCAAAAATAAATTCAGAACTACACTAGAAGCCGTTCCACATCGGCAAATTCAACGGTCTGATATAAAAATTAAATTTAAAAGGTAAAACAATGAAAAATTGTATTCTTTACTACAGGGTGGCCACTCAAATCAGGTTTCAGATTTCCCTGATTTTTCCAGTAACAATCTTAAAATTTCCAGGTCAGCATGTTTTACTTTTCTCATAAAGTGCAGGTGGGTACAAGAAAAGTGTCAATATTCTAAAGTATTTTATTTAAAATGTCATTTTTTTTAATGTATCATCTCGAATAGATGTGAAGAAAATAATATGCTTAGCTTTGTGAAATATATTACTTTTAATGAATAAAAATTTTTTTAAAGTGCTAGTTTTGTAGCGTTGCACAAAATGTACCAAATAGCAAATACAGTGACCCAATTTTTTTTAAATTGCCTTCTTTTTCCTGTTGGAATGGATGGATCAATATGTTTTATACAATTTTCCATCTTGTAAAAGTTAGTTGAAAAATCACTACTAATTTTAATTTTAACTATGCAAGATATATTAACAACAATGTATATAAAACTCATATTTAAGCAATATTTCCTTAAATTTAGTAATTTTTTAGTAATTCTGCTAAGTTCTAGTCTAGCAGGGTAATAACGGAAAGAGTTTTAATGCAAGCAAAGCATTACTAAGTTGATGATATTTCAACTATTTGATGATAAATTTCAGTCTAAATAAAGTGGATATAAGGGATGGTAAAATAATTCAAATTAAGAAAAAAATTCCAGGATTTCTTTAAAATTACCTGATTTCTTTAGGTTTTTATCCACATTTCCGACTTTTCCAGTATAAAAAAAAATCCCTGATAATTCCAGGTGGGTAGCCATCCTGTTACATTAAGAATTGTCAACATAATTTAAATTCTTAGGTTTATATATTGCTGAATAACTTGATTATTAAAGTCGATAGCTTAGGGCTCCATATCTGAAAACGATTGGGAACTGCTTGTAAAATAGAATTAATGTTCTAAAATATTTATTAAAATTCAATATTTCTTCCTTATCACCAGCAGCAAATATCGAAATTCAGCTTGCTCAGATGGTGAATGCTGTATAGAATGTAACTGTTAAATATCGTTTCTCATTCTCTATTACATTAGCATACACTGATAGAAGGATTGATAAAGAGGAAGATAGTCTTATATGATAATCTTTGAGTCTAAACTAGATTTATTGTTATTCTTTAAAAAAATAAAATAGACAACAAATAAAGCTCATCAGAATCACACAAAAATTTCTGAGAACAGGCATCACTATAACATGTAAATGAAAATCCAAATTATATTTGCTTGTGATCTTTTGTGATAGGATTTTGCCTGAAAATGATAGGGACAAATTCAAAGCAAATTATGAAAACTACGATACTTGTAGGAGAAAACAAAAATTTTGCAGGAACAGAATAATATTCTCACAATTATAACAATTCTATTGTATTGTGTATGTATTGTATTGTATATATATCTAATATTATTACAACATACGTTGTTTTTTAAATGCTGACAGTTGCTAACTATTTGTAGTAACCGTGATAATTTTGTTTTATCACCGTTGCTGAACAGCTGACCCAATTTTTGAGTTTACGACAACCAATGTTTAACTCCGTAGCCTAGTAATTTTGAACCACATCCAAAAGACAAAGGAACGACTGCGTTATTTGTTTTACATGAAAAGTAAAATCACGAAAACCTCCCACAGTTAGTCTGATGGCAAGGGGACACTGAGCCATGATCCGTCTACCACTGGTAATATTTTACACCGGCACAGAGGTCGGCGCAAGACGGGTGCGGAATTCGTATCGACCAGCTGTTATTGGGATTCGAAACTGGGTCATCAGCGCTCTATCCTCTGAGCTACCGAGGCTAAATCGTGATAATTTGTAAAAGAGAGCGCAAATATTAGGATGCATTTTCCTATCTCCTGCAGAGGGTGATCAAATCATAGGGTGTTCCAAAATAACCGTCCATTATTTTAAAAGCCTTGTCAAAAATGAAGTCAAATATACAATGGTCGCAAATCAAACGTTTTCATAATTTAAAGAATCATTTCTTTGAGGAAGACGAGACTCAAAACACTAGAACCAGTTTGGTTACAGGATAAAATTTGAAATCGTTTCTAACAATCGCTTTACAATTGTAAATATAATCTATAACTTTTGACAGTGCTCGTCACTATTATTATTTTATAACTGGTGTTGAACAGCTGACCCAGTTCTGTATTTACGACTATCAATATTCAACTCCGTAGACTTGTAATATTGGACCAACCCAGAACACAAGAATACGCCTTGATCAAACATATGACAAAGTAGCCTTCGTTCACAGGGGTCTGTCCAGACATTTTGTGAAAGGTCCGTTTTTCGTGAAATTGTGAAAAAAATTACTCACATTCTTTCAACCAGGGTCCGCTTTTATGAATTTGTGCAAATAGGGTCCGCTATTGCAAAAAAAAAACTTTTTCAAGGAGTTTTTAAATTGTAAAGACATACAAGATTATGCTCAACACTGTAAAATTATAATTAAAAAAATTAAATTTTAAAAAATAAACAACAATTGCTGCTTCTAAATTAGAGATGCAACATACAAATATTTGGTATTTAGCCTAT
>NC_092206.1:54528772-54547939 GCF_043381705.1 Parasteatoda tepidariorum
ATTTCGGACGAATAATGGAAGAATCGTCTGCCGAAGACAAAACTTAATTCGTTTACATCCATCTTTCTTGTTTTCTGCCCTGGAAAGGGTTTATTCGATTAACAAAATAATAATGAAGATAAACAAATTTGTGAAGGGTCCGATTAAAAGAAAAATCATTTTGTGAAGGGTCCGTTTTTAGTAAAAAAATTTTGTGAAGGGTCCGTTTTTAAGTTAAAATATTTTGTGAAGGGTCCGTTTTTATGAAAAGATATTTTGTGAAGGGTCCGTTAACGGACCCAAATTTCTTCTAAACAGACCCCTGGTTCAGAATATTTTAATAAAACTAACCAGCATTTGCTTTACATGGAGAGGTATACCACAAAAACCAAGGTCAGCCCGACGGCAAGGGGATTTTGTCTCATGATCCGTCGAGCAAAGACGATATTTTACGTCACACTGTGGTCGGTAGGAGAAGGAAGCAGAATTCGTACCAACCAGCCACCACTGGGATTCGAACCTGAATCATCTCATTGAGAGGCAAATCTATCCACTTAGCCTCCTTAGTCACAGCGGCTCTGAGTTCGCATTTTTTCACTGATGACCTAAATAATTAGTATCAATAATTATATAGAGAAGCAAATTATTAAGAGCTTCGAGGTTTACTGTCAGTACCAAATTTACAAAGATGAGAAGAAGAAAAAAATTAGGAAAATATTAAAGCGTAAATTTTTTGTAAAGAACTTAACGAATTCTAAAAAGTCTAAAATAAAATAATTTTTTAAAAATATATAAAAGCACGAAATAAAATATTGTAAGCAACTCGAGTTGTTACAGTCTCAGTTAATTTTGTCAGACATTGTGGTTCAGATATGTTATAGAAAATAAACATATCTGAAAAAGACTACATCAAATTAAGTTTTATAAGAAGTTTGTCTTAAAATGCATTGTAAAAATCTTTCATAAAATTTAAAAAAAAAAAAATCAGATGAAGGCGGTTTTTGTATAAAAATAACAGCATCTAATAAACCGACTTTTTATCAGCCTATGTTAAAAAAATTTTATAGAAAATTCTTGCAACACATATTTTAAGATATACCTTATAGAAAATAAACACATCTGAAAAAGACTACTACATCAAATTGAGATTTAAGTTACACCCAATATTTTATTTCTTACTTCTTCTTCCGGAAACACAGAAAAGAAGATTTGTTTTAAATATTTTATTTCCCACAAATCTAGCCAGTTTCATTGTTAACTACAATCGCCAAGATGCCAAATAGATTTTAAACGTGAAAACGTAAAAAAAACGTGTAGATGTTTGCCCGGGGTGGCTACAAGTTGGTTCCTTTCTTTGATGTTTCTTTTTTTTTAAGTTTCTCGTGGGGGGGGGGCGCTGCCCTGAAGTTGCCAAGATTTGGCAATTATTCTGCCACTGATCAAAATAAGGAAATCTCCCATTATTGTTTTTACTTGAACCCAATTGTAGTAATTTGTGATATGTCAATAACTTTCTTTTTCGTCCCTGACATAATCACTAATCGGGAACAATTTTTTACTTTAACAGATTATATAATTCAATATTAAGAGCTGTCACTAGAGAACACCCTGCACAATGATATAAATGACTTTGCAGCTTACTTATAATATTTTCTCCCTTTTATTGACTTGCAAATTCCCCGCCCCCTCCCTCAAGTAAGCTTTAAAGCAAATAAAATTATGGTTAATAAATTTATTATTTTTGTTGATTGTTAGAAAAGATTAATTTATAAAATTTTCATAAAGAATGAAAATTAATTTTGTAGATTGTTCTCAAGATTATATTAACAAATACAGAAGATTATAACATGATTTATGCAACAAACCTAATATAATAATTTTAGTTCTGGTATCTGAAGTTCCTAACATTTTCAAAGTAAAGAAAAAAACTACAACTAAATATATTTTAACTGTGTATTAGTCTTATTTTAAAACTCCACTAGTAAGATACTTTTTAACCAATACTGATATCAATTCTGAAATTTTTAACAATAATATTTTACAAAATATGAATACATAGAATTGTTAAATAAAAATTCCTGAAGAAAAAACTTTTTTCTAGAACTTATGAGATGACGTTCAGGGTTTTTAATAAAGAAGCAATAAATAAAATAAAAAGGAATAAAAATAAACAACTGGAAAACAAAATTTAAATTTTTTGACATGAATTTTAGAGTTTATTGTACATATTCTTTTAACAATTAATGTTATTTATGCTATTTCATTTGTATATTCTTAGGACTACAAATTTCAATACAAAAAAAAAAAAAAATATATAAATAAAACAAACTATTATTTTACAACAATTATGCATAAAAAATTATTACTAAACCATCTAATGTTTTCATTTTCTCTTTTATTTAGAAAATAAAATATAAAAATTATGCTTTGGCGAATATCATCCGGTTGTTGAGCTATATTATTCTTTTGGGATGATCATTTATTTATATTTCAGGTAATTGAAATATTAGATAATTGAAATTTTAGTTTATATTTGGGATAACTTTAAATTTGTGTTTATATGTAGGATCCCTTAAAATTAAAGTTTTAAGAACCACAATATAAAGATCAAGCTATGAAAACAACCCAACAAACCTTATCAACAAATATTTAAATAATATTAAACACTTACATAATATGAAATATTTGCAACGTGCACACAGAGTTAAGAAAATCAATTATGTATTAATTTATTTTTCAAAATGCCAAATAGTAGTAAAAATTAAATATATATATACTTTAGAATAAAATTTTCTATTCAATTTGTAGAAGAAAAGGGGTGGATATTTTAGAATACACCATTTTTGTTTAGATTATTAACCAGACGTTTTTTAAATTTTTCCGGTTTAATGCGAATTCTAAATATTCTAATTTATAAAAACTATTAATGGTGATTTGCATACATAAAAATAAGTCTTAGCGCAGCTTTTAACCTTTATAATAAAATCGATGCATGTGTTAACTTCAAGAATCCTTAAATTTTTGAAGAAAATATTTCTCTAACGAAATTTAGCACTAAAGCAAAACGAGCATTCAAAATAAACGTTAACATGAGAAGCACTTACTTTCATTGATATACCAGCCCAGGGTCTGATAAATCGAATGATCTTCATTTTAAGATCTTGAGCATCATTAAAGGATCTTTTGATTTATCAAATACGGATGGAATATTGAACGCATATCTTCCTGTTCTTTTCTCAAATGCCTAACGCTGTTTAAATCAATCTTTTTTATTTCTTTCTCTCCACAGCAGATGCCAGGTGCAAATGGCATTGAAGGGTTATGTGCTGCCATCTAGTGTATATTTTAAACTTAAATACCAGAACAGAAGCGTAAGGTAAATATTATTTTAAAATAAATTCTTTCTTTTTTTTTTTTTTTTTTTTTTTTTTTTTTTTTTTTTTTTTTGTTTATTAATTAATTTTTTTTTATCGAATGTATCTTATTCTTTAAATTTGCTTCCTTACTTCTTAAATTAATCCTGGGAACATGACAAATTATTTTTTTTTCTTCTTTTTTAGAACGTTTACCAAACCCAAACCGGTTCGCCAACTAACAATAAAAATAAATCTTAGTAAGGGTAAAATTGAAATGAGCTATATAGTTCTATAATTTATTAGTAAAAGCACAGAGCACAACTGCTGTGGACTTTAAGCGGCCTAAATTTTTAATAAACAAAAGAAAATATTATTCTGCGATGAAAACGTCAAAAATAGTTTTTAGTATAATTATTATCATTATTTTTATTCATAAATTAATTTTTGCAGAAATTGCAATTTTTTGATTACTTGTTGCCTTAAAAAAAGGGCCTTTTTAAGTTCAAAGTTTTAACTATTAAAAAAATAAACAAGACCTGAAAAAAAAATTTATTTGATACTTTTCATATTTTAACAGAATATTGGTAGCATTTACATATAAAAGTCTGTGTATAAAGCTTTCGAAAGAAAATCATAGTTATCACTGAAAGTACGGTTTTTAATTGTTGATAATTGAAAGGTTCCTTTCAAACGAATTTCAATTTTTTAAATTTAATTTTTATCTAAATACGTTTTATATAGGCTGTATTTAAATAAATTTAAGCGGTTATGGTAACAGTATAAAGTTGTAATATGCCTAAGGGAAATTTTTTTTCACCAAAAATTTCATTGAAAATTATATCTCAATCATATTTATTCATTTATTAAAAATTTAAAATCAAGTGTTGAGTTAATCAAATGCACTTGAAATTAAACAGAGACACATCAAAGAGTATCTGAAAAATTTTCAAAGAAATAAAGCAATAACTGATGCAACAATAACTTTTTAAAGTTGCGCCAGTATTTAAAAAATCCATAACAAGAAAAAGCAACTTAGTCAACGAGAGCTGCTTATTAATGTTCAGATTTTTACAAATTCAAACTTTTTTTAACTCGATAAAGAAAATTATGATTTGAACTCTATTGGTTGCATATTACTTAGTAAAATGTGAAATTTTTTAATATCTCAAAAACTAAATAATGGGTTTTTAAAGGATTTTTCTCACTCTAAGCGTCCATTGTTCCCTTAAGTAACCAGTATTAAGTAAACAAATAAACAAACAAACAATAATTTTGAAAAAATTAAAAATATAATCAATATATTTTTCTTATATTTTTAATAATTTACTTGATAATTTGTAATTATCATCTTTATAATTTATAATTTCAGTTTCCTCCGTGTAAAATAAACTTTTCACTAAAACAAGGATCTGCAATAAAAATATTAAATAAATAATTTTTTAATAAAAACAAGCTATTGACATTTGTAATTTTCTTCAAACGAAGGTAATAAAACAAAATTTTTATTAAATTTTCATTATCACATAATTTTCTCTTTACATTGAAGCACAATAAATAGGAAAAGAAAAGAAAATCATAAATAAAGTACACTAAAATTAAAAGAAATAAATACCGGTGTAAGAAATTGAGAACAGAGGGAACCAACAATTTGCGCATTTACCAAAAAAAAGCTGAATCCGCACTGTCCGAAAATAAGTCACACGAGGAAATATTTCAGTGTAAAAACTAGTCTTAAAATAGAAATTTACGATTCAATTTTAAACCGTTATAATGAAGATGAAGTGAGAATGCGATAGAAACGTATGAAGTTTATGTTCCACGTGTATTGACGTAATTTTGATAATGTTATAAACAAAAACACGAACTTTGTCCATGTGTTCATAAAAGCAAGGGTATTTTTTTCAAATTCACTAGCTTCTGCGTAGAAATAAAAAAATATAAAAAAACGATACAACTTTCGAAGTAGCATAGTGAGTTTAAAAATTACAAAATTAGCTTGTTTTTATAGGTTTTATTTTATTTACTGATTTTATAGACTTGAAAAATTAAATTTTATATCCATGTATCGAGAGCAGTATGAAAATGTTTTCGCTTAAGAAAATACTAATATTATTTAATTTTAGATGTTTACTGAATTTCTGTTCACTTCTCTTGTTATTTTCCAGAATACAAAGATCATATTGGATTCAGTATGGAAACTATAATAAACTCTATTATTAGAATTTTTATTTTTTTAATTTTTTATTTGTTTAACAATGAAATATAAAAACTTCTGTTAAAATTTATTTCAACTAGTTATAACTACATAAATAATAATTTTCTTTGTAAATGTAAGATGAAAATGTAATGCAATGTAAATTTTGCACTTTATTATTAAAAGAAAATTAGGGTTATTCAATCCACTGGTTATTCATTTTTATTCGGTAATATTAATTTATCAGCATCTAATCTTTCTCTCTATCTCTCTTTTAATTTTATTACTTTCCATAGAAGTTAAGAAATTATCATTTGACAATAGATAAATAATCATTATTTAAAACAAAAAAAAGTTTTAAAGGAACTCGAATAAAAACGAAGCATTTTTATTATGTGAATACAATCTAATCCAATTTTATTATGTAATATTCATTTACTAAAGCTTTTGAATTCTCTTCGCACAAATTGGACTCTGGTGCCAATTTATATACTTTTTTCTGACGCTTTAAGTACAAGCAAATATATATGTAAACTAATNNNNTATATATCCAAACACAACCTTATATTAATCATAAAAAACAGTCTAATAGTTACGCTAAAAGGAAATCTGTTAATTTATCAGAATTATATTTTTACTAAAATATAAAATCTAGGAAAAGTAGTAATTTTTTTCTTCTCATTTATATTCAAAAATGTATCGATAATGAATAACGGTTTTCCTTAGAGCTAAATAACTGCGAATTTAAAAAACAATTGTTTGGAAGTGAGCCGTGTTTGGAAAATTTTACCCTTAACTCAAAAAAAGACGTTAGCATTTCATGCTGTATTTCACAACCATAATTTATTAAAATGCTAAATGAAGTGTTTTTCACTCATTTTTACCTAAAGTAATATAAAATAATGAAAAAGGTAAGAAAAAGTGTTTAGTAAAAATTCTGCGTCAAAGGTTTAAGAGATTGAATTCATTTAAATTTTTTCCAACTTTATTTCAAAACTTATCCTTACATAAAAAATCATGTTTGTGAGTATAATTCTTTAATTTTCCTTGAACGTACAGAAAATTATTATCTGGACTGTATTGTGGTTAACAGAAGCAATTTTAGATATGATTATAGGGTTATTATAAACAGATAAAATGAAGTATTAATTTCCCTTTTGTAAGCTTGCTGCTTGAACATCTTTACTTGCATAGATAAACTCCTACTCTTTTATAATTACATTTATTATCTTTTATTCTGAGATGTAAAAGGGAAAAAAAACGGTCGTTATTTAAACCTTTAAACTGTTTATAATGTTAGAAAAAAATAAGAAGAAAACAAAACAGAACTATTTAATGCACATCTAAAAAACATTTCGAATCTACATAAAAATTATAAAGGAAAGAGAACTTCAGTTTTCTCACGAAGTAAATCTCCCGCTGCTGAAATAATAATTGAAGTGCTCGGGGCATTATAATGATAAACCACATTTTTAAATTGTTCTAGAGAGCGTTTTTGGTGAAAAATATCTTAATTTCAATATAGGCTACATATACAGCAAAGCATTTTAGGAGTATTGTGCTGTTGTTGTGTAAATGTAGGTAAAATATCTATCCGGAAACAATACTAAGATAAAAGGAAGAACCGATTTTTTATTTGACATTGTAAATGATATAAAATTTCCTCACTATAAAATAAGTATGACTATCACTTTATTACCCAAATCTCTACCAATTATTTTATTACGTATTCACACACAATGTTCCAATTCACTTTACGTAATCACCTCCAAACCATAGTTTGAATCATTTTGTATGGAAAAACTATCATAAATATCATACTCTTTCTGTATTTAACCCTTGGCCAACCAAACTACTTTTTTTAAATAAAATGGAAATTTTAAATGAGAACAAAGAAGCTTTTTTAAGGGAATCTCACCCACTAATGGAATTCGAAGATTTTTTTGTATGTTATGCACTAGATTTTATATCTATGCCGATGAACATATAAACAATTTCTCTAAAAGAGCCTTTAGTAAAATTATAGCGTTTTAAATGTTTGCGCTGTTTGGCGAGGAATTTTAACTAATGCTTGTATGCCGCTTTTCTTGCATTTTATTTCATTTTAATTTATTTATTTCATACTTTTTATTTTCGTGGGTTATTTCACGTATTGAAAATCGAAATACGCCTTAAAAAACTAGTCAATTATTATGTTTTAATTCAAGCTTTATACTTAAAATTTAAGAAAAAAAAAAAAGAAAAACATGGTGCATTCTCAAAACATCCTTGAATTTTTTTCCTCTGCAACTCAATCCAACCAAACTACGCGAGAGCAATAACAATTCCCTTGTAAACAACTAAATGTGAAAAAGGTAGATTTTTTTATAATTTTTTTTTTATATCCTAAACAGTATAAAAGTTATATAAACGATTGACTGACGAACACTTGTAAATAATAATTTGAATAAGGTAGATTTTTTTATAATTTTTTTTTTATATCCTAAACAGTATAAAAGTTATATAAACGATTGACTGACGAACACTTGTAAATAATAATTTGAATAAGGTAGATTTTTTTATAATTTTTTTTTTATATCCTAAACAGTATAAAAGTTATATAAACGATTGACTGACGAACACTTGTAAATAATAATTTGAATAAGGTAGATTTTTTTATAATTTTTTTTTTATATCCTAANTATATATATATATCCAAACACAACCTAGATAATTTTATTTTTAAATGGAACTTTAAAGCAAAGTTGTCGTATACGAGCCGTAACCGTACTGTCTGTAACCGTACTGCCTGTCACAAAAGCTTATGTTTCTATGAAAACAGTATTCCCTACAATTACATAAGAAAATTTTATATGTATTTTTAGATTTCGTAATAGTTACGGCTTTTTTAGAAAAGCCACCGTGATTAAACGTTTAAAAAATTGCATTGTATACTTCAATTAAAATTTATACATTTCCTATAATTTCGCATGAAAACTTTATACGTACTTCGTAACTGTTATGATCCTTAATTAATGGTTTCAGTAATAGTATTCTTTTATGTTAATTAAAATTGGAAGCTAATTGTTTCGCAACTTTTTTCATGAAAGCAGTTTTAAAAATATTTGTTTTTACATAAAACAGAAAACGAGAATCAAGTATATACTTATCATGTGACAAAAATAAAAAAGAATTTCAAAAATTTCCTTTCATAAAAAAGGTAGAAAGAATATTACTGATTTCATAAGCTATGGCAGTACAAACTTTGCACTAAAACAAATTAAACGGTTACCAGAAGATTTAAACACGGCAGTTTAACATATTTTAACAAGTTTGAATTCATAAAAATATTCCTATCGAAAATTAGCGATGGAAAATGCTGTTCTAGTAGGAATATGAAGCAGATTCGTACAGATTTTCGTGACTGAAAGTTACTTATAACCAGCAGAACTTAACGAATGCATTTTCGTGTTCAACCCGTATGAAAGGTTGCAGACCCTTAATTTAAACAACCCTCAATTGCTTTTGGTAAATGTTTGTCTGGTTGAAATACATTTTTTATGCGTGGCTATACTATAGAAGAAAGTAATTAATGTTGCTTTTGTTTCTTATGACTATTTTTTTAATTTTAAAGTAATTTTTTAACTTTCTAAATCCGCAGTTTTTTTTCCTTCAGGATCATACTGAAAATATCAAGACTGTTGGAATCACCTTGTATTAGTTAAAATAACACCTTATTTACAATGAAGGGTTCGTAATTATCCTAATATTCCTGATAAAAATTATTTTATCCTCTTATTATTATTTATAATTATTTTACCCTTCTTGCTTTTTAGCTTTTCGTACTGATATTCCTGATTTTTGCGTGTGTTCGGAAAATCCAATTTTCTAAGATTTAAATTTTTGATCCAATACCGTTTCGTTTTAATATATAACGCTAGCAGAAATCGCAAAATTCGATAATACCAATTTAGGGATCGTCTACTAATTACATACGACATAGTGCAGTTATGTAGCCTTACCCACAGAATTCATTATTTCAACCTCTTTGAGAATTAAATTATTTTATAATAAGCAAACTCGATTAAGAATTTTACATTATCAAATTTCTATGATGATGATTTCAAGGTTGATGCGCTTTTTTATTATTTTCGGTAAATACAGTTATAAATCTTGTTAGATGAAGATTTGTAATTTAACAATTATCGGTGCTTCTCTTTCGTGTGATTTTAAAAATAATCGATTCCAATCAACGATATAGCAATATCGTGGAATTTTTAAATGATCAATTTAGAGATCGCTGATTTTTTAATGTTTTACTGCGAACGTAGTTCTGCAAAGCGAATTAAAATAGGATTCTCTAATTCAGATCGAAATTTAATACTGTGACTCATTACTTATGTGGGGACACCGAAAAAGTAACGAAAAGTAACACTTTTGTCAAAAAATAAAATAAAAATCGGAACATATATATGACTGAAACAAAAAAGTAAATAGATAAAAGTAACTTGCCATCATATATTTTCACAATTTGGTAAAAATGTTCCGTTTATTTTTCAACTAAGTTTTTCATCCAGTACAACTGGGATTATAATGTTGCTTTCACTCGGAGTTAAAGGACGATTCTCACTGTTGAAATTAACTTGAAATTAATTAATATAACCGGGAAAAAAATAATTTATAAATATATATATATCTGTACTTCAAATCTCTATTTAGCAAATGTGGATGTATGAAAATTATATTATTCAAATTCGTAACAAAAACTGCATCAAATTTTAATGAGGTTTTATGAGTATGAAAACATAAATGTTTCACCTACGTGGAATCGCGCTAAATGTAACTAACGAGAAGAAAAGAAGTGGAATAAATGGAATTTAGCTGCTTAGAATTTGCCTGTTATAAAATCTTTAATATGTGCGCACGGCGCCTTTCTGGAAAGAGCAAAAATATTTTGGAACAAGACAGGATATAATACTTGATTTTAGATCTCACACTTTACCATAGGAAAAACGTAAAATTTTTAAAACTTGATCAATAGAAGGTACTTACGCTATATGCGTAAGTACCTTGTATTAAACAGAAATTTCCAAAAAAAAATTTTACATTTTTTTTTGTAAATATAGACTGTTTTATAAATAGGATACCAGCCCATAGAACTACCACAAGTTATAAAGGTTGGCTTACCTTACAAACAAATATCTTTAAGAATTGAAAACTTATACTAGTAATAAAACGAAAAATAGTCTTTACATAGTCTAAAATTGCACAATTTGCAATTTGTAATATGCCTTTTTTTTCTCTTTTTTTACAAGATTTTTATTGAGATCTCAGTGTTTCATTAGCACATGCCATCTCGGTGTTTTATTGCTCAGAATTTAGAAGACAAAGTTCTTTATTATTCTACAATACACCTCTTTGCCTAAAATAGTTTCTTGGAATTGGTTCACCAAGGTAACTTATTATTACTGACGTTCGAAATGCAAACCATTTTTGCTAAAATAGCGCACCATTTTTTCGTCAATTGTTAGATTTTCTGAAAAACATTCCAAATTGTTGCATTGCATTATTCAGTTTTTCAAAAAGTGGACAAATTTTATTATAAAGATCTTCTTTGAGCGAATTGTTTTTAAAATGTATGCATTTTTTATGTTGATTTTTAATATTTTTTTTAATTTTTCACCTTGCTTAGGTTAACACCTATTCCTATAATAGGTTGTAACACAGGGACCACGGGGGGCAGAGGGGGCTTTAGCCCACTCACGTTTTATAAATGAAGGGATATAGCCCCTTTTAAGAATAAAATATTTCACTCAATATTTGTGTAATTAAGTTTATAGTAGAAAATTAATAATTTTTTCTGTCAAACGGAATTCTAAAAAAAAATTGGAATAGAGACTTTTGGAACTGGAATAGAGAAAAAATTGGACTAGAGCTTTAGCATTTCCTTGGTGAAAACTGTTACCAAATCATTCCTTTCTCATCTTCCAGCGGAGGAAATATACGTCCCTATTGCTGACCGATGGGGAAAGTCTTGGTTTCAAATGTCCCAATGTACACTGACCATAGGTTTTAACATCTATTCCTATACATAGTGTGTAACATTGTAACGATATTACAACCTATGTAACATTGTTAACGCAAAAAAGTTACATACAATTTTATTAAAAAAAGGGAAGGGAGTTTTTCATTTTTCTTTTTTTAATTAATCAAATGTTAGAGGAATTGATTAATTTGAAATTTTCATATGAAATCATTAAGACTGTCTTATTTAATCCATAAGCCTGTCAAAATAATGCATTTAAGTCCCAAGTAATCAGCTTATTCATGCTACTTTACTTTTTATCCTAAAGGTTTTTTCAACTTTTTAAGTTTCACTTTTTATCCTAAACATCAACAAGGTAAACTGAAAAATAAGCGCAACTTAAAATCACATATTCGAATATCATCAGAATCATCTTTATCGTGTGAAGCTGGAATAACACTTACAGTTAGAGTTAATGTCATCAATTTATCATCATCATAAATTATGTCATGGCATAGATTAACCCTTTCGCGCTGACTGTCACAAATACATGACAGCATAAAACTGTATCAATCAGGGTAAAAAGATAAAACTGGTAATCCAAGTATTTCTTTAGCAGTTTATTTGTGGGCGGAGTTATAATTGTTTGATTTATTTAATTCACCATTACTTTGTTCAAAATAAAACTATTTAGTTATACTTTGAATTAACATTGATTATATATATGATTAAACTAACAATAATTAAAGTAAAAGCAAAATAAGTCTGTCAAATTAGCAACGACTACATTTAAGTTACCGTTTTTTATTTAATTACAACTTGATTCTGATTTTGTACGAATGCTTTTCCGAAGCACCCGTCCCCAAGGGGTTAAGGATACCATGTCATTGCTAGATAGCAATGCATAAACATCACGCTATCTATTCTGTTTAAGATTATAGTTTACTTATTAAATCTTAATAAATAAATAAATAAAAAGAATTCTTGTAGAAAAGCCCCGAATGAGCATAAAAACGAGAAAACACTCTTCAAACATAAATGTTTCATATTTAGAAACTTAATTAAACCTCCAGTTTTTGTTATAAAGTAATATCTAATGTACAAAAAGTTATATAAGTAAATGTTTGTTAAATAACTTATTTTTTAAAGTTTTTTTTGTGTCACTTTAATTGCAAGACCTTGTTTACATTTAATGAAGTATGTTTCTTATTTCTTCCTTTGCTTTAATTCTCATATTCTTATTCATTAAAATGAAAATGATTAAATAATGAAATTAATAATCCTACCTTTACCGGCCCTTCAGAAGAAAGGTTGGAAATTTCTATCCAATATTAAGACACGAGTAAAAAGATAACATAAAGCAGTGGGCGAAGCTAGATTTATCTTATCAGTTAGAGAAGTACGAAGAACAATTATTGATTTATTTTATTACAGAATTCTTATTATACAAATGTTCAATTTAACATATTTCAGGAGACTTGGAAAAATTTATTGATGAAATAAAATATATTTTGACTTGACACAGATAAAATAACTAAAAATTGCTTGAAGTTTTCGTAGATATGGAAGGTTGCTAACATACCAACCGTTGCCGTTGACATTTTTTTCCTTCTTTATTAGCATTTTTTTTTTTTCTAATGGATACATGTCATGCATTAAGTTTTTATTCTGTTCAAAGTTTACGAACGCAAAGACTAAGAAAAATAAAAACAGACAGAATTATTTAATTTAAAAGAAGGTTTTTTAATTGTAAGAAGTGAAATCTCACACAGTTTGATAAAAGGTTGATTTTTCTTAAAATGTATTTGCAAAAGAACTCAAGTATTGAAAGGAATATATTATGATTGTTTTAATTGAAACTTTGTACTTGTTTCAATTAATATTGTAAATATTTATATTTGAATATGAAGTTTTTTACACACACAGTACTTTTTTAAAGTTGATAGCAGAAATAAATATCTGCTCGGTGTAAACAAATATGAATTACCTCTTGTTTCATATAGATGTTTTTCATATTATCGACAATTTTTTGTGACAACTGAGCAAGAAGGTGTTGAATAAAAAAACCTTTCCAAAACCAGAATATTTTATACTTAATTAAATAATATTCTCGTGTACTTAATGTTGGGATATCTGTATCTGAGGCATGTTTGTATACAGGATCTCTGGCAGGTCCTGTTGACATATCTGTTTACAGTGCATCTTACCAGGATCCATGTCAGAAACACAGGAACGGTCCGAGAGCTTTCTATAAACCACGTCGGCACATGTCAATTTGTTCCTTCTTTCGTTAAATTAATTTTAATTCTTGATTTGAAGAATTAAGAATAAACATCCCTAATTTTTAAAGTTGCACATATTTTTGTTGAGCCCTGAAACTGTTATTAAAAAAAAAGTGTTATAGCACGGCAATATTTGTTTAATTCGAGAAATATTTGTTTAAATTTTGTTATAGGCTTAACATATTAAATTAAACGTAATATAAGATGTCAGTAAACCATTATTGTCAAGAGTGCAAAATAAAATATTGAGCACAATAATAACTTTGGACTTTTGATCCAAGGATTAAATTTTCACGCACTACATCTTATAATACACTCAAATTAGGAAACAAATTATCAAGCTTTGAAACTTTGGGAAAATACATATGTGGGGTCTAACAATGGTAAACAAAGAGTTCCGACCTCCTGATGGGGCGCTTACCCCTCTTTCTACAAATAAATTATAATTTCTTGGTACTTTATAAATACAATTTTAATATATATTATTATTTTGCTTTCAAGCATTTAATCACTGTAAACTGACTCATACAAAACCTAGCACTGAAGAAAAATTGTTCATATTCTGTAAGGAGGACATTGTCCCTTATCTATTCCTAAAACCGTAATTTTAGGTACCATCTAAGAGCAATTTTTCGAACATTCCTTTTTGTATTTTCAAGTAATTAATAAAGGAATATAGCTTGTCTAGATCCTATGGAGAAAAAAAATCTAATATTTTTTAAGTATAACATTACCCCTCAACACTAAATCATAAGTTTTAAATACCTTTAAACTAACCATTTTTAGCATTTTCTAAATTTTTTTTATATTTTTGAGCAATTAAATGTTCGAATAAAAAATATATGTATCCTAGTAATTAGTAAAAAATATTTCATACTATCTAATGATGATATTAAAGAAAAATATAAATATTTCGTACTGCCCAAATAAAAATTTACGCTTATTTATTTATTTAATTTTGCAGTTTTTACGCAATTAAAAGATGTAATTTAGTAAAACCCCTAAAACTATAAATTCTATGCTGTTTCCACATAAAATTTTTATGCAGATTTTTATTCAAAATTTTAAGCATTTAATAGTTTAACTACAATTTAAATATACTTTAGAAATGAAAAAAAAATAGTCACCATTCCCTGAGAATAATATCTCCCTTCCTCTCAAAACCTTAAATTTTAATATTTTCCAAAAAAATTTTTTTTACCCTTATTCTTTTTCAATTTTTAAGGAAATAAATCTTGGAATTTTAACTTATATGGATCCTAACGGTAAAAAAAAGAAGAAGAAAATAGTTCCCAGTTCCGAGGATTCTTTAATAATTTTAGGTTTCTTCCAAATAAAATTTGTATGTATATTCTTATTTTAATTTTTCAGAATTTAAAGTTAGAATATAGCTTATCTGGATTCTAGGGAAGGAAAATTCTATTTGCAGGCTGGGTTTAACTTTTTTTTTTTTTTTTTTTTTTTTTTTTTTTTTTTTTTTGCTACTGAGAAACATATAAACTAAATTCGAACATTTTTGGGACGCACCTAAAGTTTATTTTTTTTTAGGGTGGGTGGTGGTGGTTAAAGTCATCCTCAGGGAATATGAACTATTTTTTTCATTACTGGGACCCATATGAATTATATTCCAAGATTTAATTGTTTAAAAATAACAAAAAAATGGTAAAAATGTTATTTTTAAGATATTTAAAACTTAAGATTAGGGGGGGGGGAGAATAATGTGAGATTAAAGAAATGTATGAATTTTTTTTAATCTCATATCTAGAATTTAGAAATTATATCCTAACATTTAATTACTTAAAAATTGAAAAAGTGCTTAAAAATATTATTTGTAACATACCCAAAACCTATGATCTTAAGGCGGAAGAGAGGGTAATGTCCTCCTTACGTAAACAATTTTTTAATTTTTTTTTCACTGCTAGAGTCCATATAAGTTGTTTTCTAGTATAAAAGGCCAAAAAAAAATATGCATTGAAATTTTGTCAGCGAAGTACCTAAAAATTATAGTTTTAGATTTTACGGAAGAAACGCACCCTCAGGAAGATAGATCTTTTTTGTTTTCCAACGCATGACTTCGTGTGAGCATTTTCCGAAGTTTTAAAACTTCATAGTCCCACAGTGGACTGATCGTAAGGACACGGTTCCCAGTAGAACACCGAAGTCAAGCGTCACTGACTGTGGTCGGTAAGCTGGTGGACGACCACTTTGATCAGTCAACGCAGGGTCCAAGGCTGATGAGTATCGGTCCTCGTTAAACTCTTGTTCTACCGTAAAGTGCTCGACGACGCGCGCAGGTCGTCGGACTATCGAAGCAGTGGAGCCACTACCTCTGCAGAGGATCAAAACTTGTCTTCGGATCATCCTCAGAGATGTTTCCCAGACCGTCGCCAATAGCCCATTGTGCAGCTCCAGTGCGACGTAAATAAAGTACCTATCTAAAACTTTTTAAATGTTTTCAATTATTCCTCTTTCTTTGCATTTAAAATTGCTTTAAACTGTGTATTTTTAAATGTCAAACTCCCGAATTTCATTTCAACAATAATCAACAGAAAATGACTCAGAATATTATTACGAACGAAATTTGTTATGGATGGTGTTTTCAATGGATGGTGTTTTCAATAGAAATGTAAACAATAACAATCTCGAGCTCGGCACCTACTCTAGTTCCGGTTAAAAAGTTTGCATCTGCTTACTACATGTTATTCTGATAGGCAATGTTTTCAAACGGATAATTTTGTTTTCAATAAAAGAAATAAATTAGATAATTTCTGAGCTCAAATCTGCCATATTTCATAAAATATTAATGTTAATATGTAATTCTGGTGAGTTTGAAGTGAAAATTTGTTTTAGTTTTTTAGAGATATATTGTTAAAAAAGGTGGCATGGTTGCTAGATTTTGAATTACTCGCTTTTTTGGCAGTCTTGATATGGCCTCCTTCCATAAGTTTATTACTGTTTGTTCTTGTTGCAAGCTGTGCAGAATCTTACGTTAGTGTTAACACTTTTAGCATTGTAAACACCAGTATTGTTATCATTGTAAACACAAGTAATAAAATACATTGTTTACAAGAACCTCAAAACACAATGATGCCAAATTGAATGGCTTTAAAATACAACGGAAACAGTAACCCGGAAATTCAGGCGGTACCGAGCTTACAGCGTTCCCTAGTGTAGAAAACACCATCCATATAAACAATAACAATTTCGAGCTCCATACCTGATCTAGTTCCGGTTAGAAAGTTTGCAACTGCTTACTACAGTTTATTCTGCGAGGCAATATTTTCAAACGAATAATTTTGTTTTCAGTAAAAGAAATAAATCGGATAATTTCTGAGCTCAAATCTGCCGTATTTCATTAGATATTAATGCTATTTAGTAATTCCGGTGAGTTTTAAGTGAAATTTTGTTTAAGTTATTTATTGAAATATTGATAAAAAAGGTGACATTGTTGCTAGATTTTGAATAACTCGCCTTTTTGGTAGTCCTGATTTGGCCTCTTTCCATCGATGGAAAGAGTAATAAACAGATCTGTTTATTACTGTTTGTTCTTGTTGCACGCTGTGCACCATCTTACGTTAGTGTTAGCATATTGTTCGAGGAGCAAGATTAAGTTTATAAATTATAATTCTGGTTTAAATTTGAAAGTTGGCATATGTTATTGACATGGTAAGAAGATCGATTCTTTTTTAAAATGTTAGGTTTACATATTTATTATTGATCTAACTCTAACCACATGTTACTAGTACTTAACACTACTATTTTACAAATAATGTTAAAATTATACATCCCTTAAACCTTTGTAAACACAAGTAATAAGTAATCAAACACCACGTTTGCAAAATTCTCAAAACATGTCATCATGTGAGCCAAATGGCTTTAAAATACAAAGGAAACAGTAACCAGGAAGTGTAGGCGGCACAAAGAGCTTGCAGCGCTTCCTAGTGTGAAAAACACCATCCATTGAAGTGCGCAGGGTGAAAGAGTCGTGAGCACATCTCTTTGCACACTAATGTTCATGGGTATTATATTTAATCAGTTATAAATTAGAATGACAGTTAAACAAAGAGATAAGCAGATCAAAGCTTCTACTTCCGAATATTTTATACCAACTTCAACTTTAACTACTTGAATAATAAAAACAAAACAAAATATTTTAAAAATAAGTTTTGAAGAGTTTGCTCCCGAAATAAATTAATTTTCAATTGTATTAAACGTATGACCTATCAGTTTGTTATTTATTTTGAAAGGGATGATTTCCGTATCGTGATCTACGCCAAAATTGGCGCTAAAATTTGGCGAGATCCCTACGAGTGCCTGCGGGGAGTTTTTTGAGGGGGCGTGGCCAAGAACGGCAAAAATGACGTTTTCGCAAATCGTCTGGAGTGGGATGGGCTTCATGATGTAGGAGTTTGAATTACGAAAGAAACAAACCTGATCCTTTCTCCCTTTGTTTGAACTGGAAACTAAACAAATATAAAAACAAAGAGACTTAGTTTTAATTTAGGAAAAGAACAATCTTTTAAATGAGTATATTTAAAGAAAAAGTTTTTTAGTATTTCTTTTATAGTTGCTAATTATTGATTAGCAAAATACGTTTAAAACAAAACCTTTATTCTAACTCATGCAACACTGTTCTGACAAAAAATTATTGTAATTAAACATTAAAGAAGTAATTATAATTTTTTAAATAAATTCTTGTTACATATTACTCTAAATTGGTGAAGTTTTTCTAAAAAAGGAAATAGATTTAAAAAACAAATCTCGAGTTAATTGAACTAATTAAGCACTTAATATTATTAATAAAAACGTAAACTAAGTATTTTCTTTTATAAAAATAAAGTTCAAACTTATTGTAAAATTACTTACCAGCTCTTTCAATGAAATTATCCTTAGATATATAAATAAATCACGGCTGTATTGAAGGAAAAGGAAAGACATAAATAAAAATGTCCGGGGGGGAGGAAGTAGGCATATTCTTGATTTTCAATTATCGGATTACAAATTTATTAAGTTGATTATAAATAATTTATAAAATACTTGGTGAATACAGTTTTTAAAAGCTTAATCTTTTGCTCGGCATTGACTTCATATTAAAAAATAATAACTATGCTTTAATTAAAATGCAGAAGGGTAATTTCTAAAAAATGAAATTAAAATTATTAGTACTGTCGAAGTTATAATTCGAAAATTGAAATAATAAAATTTATTTAAAAATGCCAAACGTTATAGCATAGGGAAAAATTACACGTGAACATGCCTATTCAACATTATAGCAAAACTGAATGACCGCTCTAAATTACCCGCCAATTGTCGAACAAGATGACGGTCGTTCACGTGTCTCCATATGCGTCG
>NC_092206.1:54548379-54590300 GCF_043381705.1 Parasteatoda tepidariorum
CTTGTAATTTCGTAATGAAACTTATTAAAGACTTTAACTTTTGTCTGAATACACGTGCTGTAATGTCATGACGATGTATTGCATTTTGGCCGGGAAAAAGCAATGATGTAATCTCTGGCCATTTAGGATTACACGTGAACGTGATAAACAAACACGGTCGTCCGTACTCGCGCACGTAAGCCAGAGCATCCTGGATATATTCTTGCATATGACGTGGACTGCCTATATACGATGATGGTAGAATGACCGAGTTACCAATTTCGGCGGCATCGGCGCTGCTGACAATAGCGTCTCGCAAGTGAATGTATTCTTCAGCACGCAGCTGTTGTTGATTATATCGCAAGTATCGTAGTCGTTCACTCTCTATCTTCACGTACATGTCGACCATGAATTGTTGACAAAGCTCACGATATCGTAGAATGATGATTGTTTACCCACTCGAGAGCATGCCACGTATAATTGTCGGCGTGAAAAACATGGTGTGCTCAAATCTAAGACACAAACAGACATTGTTTGGCCTTGTCATTGCAAATGCCAATCTAAAGGGGAACTGAATGCTTTTAAATTGAATTGGCAAATCTGTGAGTATAATAGGGATTCGTGGAAGTAATATACTTTCACCCCGGAATTTGTCATTTAAAATAATGACTTCGATAACGTTGTTCATTAATTTTTTAACGACTAATCGCGTGCCGTTGCACCGCCGTGGTGGGTTCAAATTACGAAGTAAAATAACCGGAGATCCAACTTTGAGTACTAAATTATGCGGTGGTATGCCAGGTAAATCCAATGAGTTTAAAAACTCTGTTGAAAAATTTGCAGCTTCTATGGGATCGCAAACTGCATCAACGGATTTATTTGTCACCAATTCGTTGACGCCCACATATTTTTTGCTGCTAAAATCGCCCTTTCTTCCAGCCACTCATGACATGATGAATGTATTGTGTGTGTACATCGGGAAATATTAGGTTAATGAGAGCATCTTGTGAATCAATGATTGCGCAAAAATCGTCCGGTAATTTTATGCATCCAGTCTCATCCTTAGTAACTTTTCCATCACCGATATCTAACAATTGATTTGAGAATGTTTCAGCCGATAGATCTAGAAGCATTTGGACGCGCATATTTACTTTTAGTTGAACTTTAGTTTACCTTTAGTTGAACAACATATGCCCCAGTGACGATGATTTCAGGCAAGCATTGATCTCATCAGCTTACGTTGAACGTGGAATGCGGAAGTGTTTGTCTGAAATCACCTGAAGGAGTAACAGAGTGCCGTCCAATAATTTGTCATTGTTTTTTATATCTTTTTCAATGTCCTGTTCAACGCTTCAAGTGAATGTTTGTGTGCCATTGTGCATTCATCCCAGATGATAATTTTACAGGGTTTTAACACTGTGGCCATAAACGATTGCGTTTTTATGTTGCATACTGCATTTGGGTTGTTTTGAATATTTAGTGGCAGCTTAAATACTGAATGAGCTGTTCTGCCTCCGTCCAATAAAGTTACCGCAATTCCAGATGATGCAACGGCCAACGCGATGCCATTATTTGATCGTATTTCAACGAGAATTAGAGAAATTATAAATGTTTTTCCATTTCCACTTGGTGCATCCAACAAAAAAAATTCCACCTTGTCCTGCCGAAACTGCGAGCATAATGCAGTCATAAATGTTCCTTTGTTCCTCATTCATGTGTGGAACATTGCGAGTAACAATCGTTACCATTTCTATCGTATTGCATTGAAATTCACGATTCATGTCAGTGTTTAATAAATCAGATGCACTTAGATTTGGCGAAGGCATACCGAAATGACTGAGTGGCAAGTTGGTAATAATAATGCCAAGATCCTCAATAGCAATCAGTGCTTCGTTGTACATAGCATTGCTGAAAGCTATCGTGTGCGATGTTGATACCGTATATCATCAGTCATCGAATCTTTGTGATTATCCCATAACGTTTCTATACGGGCTGGGAAACATGTAGTTAATACTATAACAAATAGTAGACGAATTTGCTTTGCAGTGGAGTTCAATACTGCTTCAGCAAGCATACATTCCCATTGGTTGTCGTCTTCCAGCAAGCCGAGTGCAAGGCATGCCTCTAATACGTTGGATGCTGATGTCCATCGACTTTACGTATATCTTGAAATGACAATGAGCCGGTGACATTAACCAACAACAGTCGAAAATAAAAGCACTCAGTCTGCCTTGGATTGACTGTAAATACTCTCGCCAAGGCGTTTAATTTGAATAAACTGGGACATGCATCAACCGGTGTGCCTTGCTTGCAGGGTGTCCATTTTTTTTGTTTGAGCCCATATGAAATAGTGTGGTACTTCTGATTAGAGTAATGGCCGTGCAAAGGCACCAAAAGTATCCGTATGATTACACAATTCAAAAAAATTCGGTGAGTGTAGTTTTTGGTGGATTTATAGCTCGGTCAATCGCTGTCTCGTTCGTGAAATATACGCTCTGACCGTTTTCAAGATGGACGGCTAAATGAATAACGGTTGGNAGGGAGCACATCGAAGAACGTAATTGTCGGCAAGGAAGGGGCGGAGCTTCAGTAGAGAGGCTGAACAAGAGTCTCGTGTCACATGTTTCTACTTGAAATTCTGACGTAGCTGCTCAAGCGTCATATATCACGTGACTCTTAACATTACACTTTACGTTTACAATGGATTAAATTTATTTCAATATTTATTTATTCATTTTTCTTAGTAATATTTTCTTTTTAAATCCCTCTTGTAAATAATACATTTAATAATTATATTCAAATAAATTTTTAAATTATTTAGGAAAAATATATTAATAATAATCAAATTAAATAGTCAAATTAAAGATTAAATACAAATAGTTTAATGATGTTCCATTAAATTTTTCAATTTCTTAAAAACAAAAAAATTATAAAATTTTATATATATATATATATATATATATAAAATTTTATAATTTTTTTGTTTTTAAGAAATTGAAAAATTTAATGGAACATCATTAAACTATTTGTATTTAATCTTTAATTTGACTATTTAATTTGATTATTATTAATATATTTTTCCTAAATAATTTAAAAATTTATTTGAATATAATTATTAAATGTATTATTTACAAGAGGGATTTAAAAAGAAAATATTACTAAGAAAAATGAATAAATAAATATTGAAATAAATTTAATCCATTGTAAACGTAAAGTGTAATGTTAAGAGTCACGTGATATATGACGCTTGAGCAGCTACGTCAGAATTTCAAGTAGAATCATGTGACACGAGACTCTTGTTCAGCCTCTCTACTGAAGCTCCGCCCCTTCCTTGCCGACAATTACGTTCTTCGATGTGCTCCCTGGATCGCTTGAGTTGAATCGCGCCTTGGCGAATCTTGTTGGCGTCACAGATCACGATACGGAAATATCCCCTTTTGAAACATTTAGGAAAAGGTTTTCAATAGCGTCTTAGTTTTATTTATGTTCTATTTTATTCAAGTAAGCATGGGTATGTAACAAAATTTTCAGGTTGAAAGTGCTGGAAAAAATTCGAGAATAGCTATGGTATCTTCTGTTATTTTATATTCAAATAATTGTTATTTTTTATATCAGTATTTATTCATCTTATAATATTGGCAATATTATTGTATTATTTATTTAGTTTTCTTTGATATAATTTGAATATTATTTTGTTATATTTTAGAATCACATATTCAAAATATGCAAACATGTATGTCTACTGAAACCTATAAGACCTTCGATTCGACAATTTGTAATGAGTCACAGTTTGTTAAAATATGTTGATGAACCTGATTATATTAAGGTAATATTTGTTTATTTTAGAGTAAAAAATTTAACATATCTTTATGTATACACTAATGAAGACGTTATTTAAATTTGATACATTAATTAAAATTGATACTTTTCAGTTAGCCGGATTCAAGGAATTTTAACTTGGTGAGATTTCTATTTCATAATCTGTGGCAGAATAATCGCCAACTTCTGGGCAGTGACCCAGAAAGGGACTAACTGGAAGGGTATAACTCGTAGCCACCCTAGGACAAATATCTACATATTTCCTTTAAAAATAATTGGCTACTTTAAAATCTACTTGGCAATTGTAGTCTGTGCTACAGATCATGATACGGAAATCTTCCTTGTCTACATATTTTGGCGGCTTTTTGCTTGCTTCCAAAAGAGTACCTTAAATTAAGTGCATTGGAAGAATAGAAAATTTCTTTTCCAACTCTGATTCTGAGCATCACATGAGAATTCAGGGGTCTGTCCAGGCCGAATTTTTCTACCGTTTAGCGGTACCTTCACAAATTCAATTTTAGGTAAAACGGTAGTTTCACAAAATACTTTTTCTTAAAATTTTATTTTTGTATCCCTTAAGAAACGATAAATCTATATTTTTACCATGTTTTTGTATTGATTTTTTAATATAATTTTTCACAAAATATGTCTAAATTTTCACAAAAACCTAGACAGACCCCTGAAATTAAATTTTTATTTTATAAACACTTTATAGGCTGCTCGTATAAGTATGAATTGCACAACCTTTTGTACTCCCCCCTCCTTTGTTCACAAATGTAAATGATTAATTAAACCCTTAGATGCTTTATATAAGAAATTCAGAATAATTCCCCTTTGTTGTTGCTTTGACTAATATTTACTATAACAATCTAATTTTGAAGTATTTAAGGATTAAACTCAAGTAAAAGATCAATAATAAAAAAACCTTTGCGAAAAAAAAAATGTTACAATGGAACTTCTTGCAAAAAATTTTTTCCTTCAAATTGTTACTTTCCCAAAATGTAACTTTTATCTCAATGTAAAAATTTTTCTAAACTTTTTCTTATGATTTGAAATTTTTTTTTTTTTGCAGTCTAGTCATAATTTTTTTAACTCAGGTTTTTGATGACTTAATGTAAATTCAGAATTTATTTTAAAACATGGGTTTTAATCTTTAATTTTTTTAAATGCTTGAAGTTCAATAAATAGGTTTTTTCAGTTATCTAACAAAAGCTTTGTTTACCACCCTGTCAAATCTCACTCTTTAGTCATTTTTTTATGTTGAAAAATAACAATTAGAGAAAATTATTGCTTGTACTAAAATTATACACTCTAAGACAGGGGGGAAAAATATTATTTTTCTTTGTTAATTCAATTCAAATCAGTAGGTATAGTGTGAAACTTTTTCAAAGATTAAAATAGTTGCTCATATACTTATGAATTCATATAAAATATGATATGTTTAATACTTCCTTTGTTCCTCACTTGCATGACAACCCGTCATTTCGCAGAATTTTATCCCACGTCGTCCTGTTCTTGGCCTAGCTTCAATTGATTACTTTTATAGTTTTAAAATCATTTTCTATGCTGTCTTACCACCCAAGTCTGATAATGTTTATTATTTTTTTTTAATATATATTTTGCAAAATTTCTAGGACAAAAAGAATTGTCAGAAAATATGAAATAAAATTTAGCTATATTTTTTTCCATTGCTTTAAACAGTAATGCTTCAAATTTGAAGCAGTTAAATTTAACTTACAGTAGTTATTATAAAAAATGTAGAATTTGTAGTGCAATAGAGAATTGGTTACTTTAAGTTGAATTTAGTAAATATTCTCTTTAATTATTCAGATTATTCTTTTTCCACAGAATTTAATATTGCAATAGTTTTAGATATTCTTAGCATTTATGTTTTGATATTTTATCTTTATATTAAAAAAAAATCGTTTAAATTTATTATTTTTTCACAGTATACTAAACCACAAGTTCCTGTGTATGATCTCCTGAATATTCAAATTAAAGGTTATGATTTCACTGTTTTAGAGCATTATGCCAAATATGTTCATAGAATTGCTCTGCATTTGGACTTTAATGTAACTGATGCGTAAGTAACTATACCTTTTGCTCTATTGATTTTATTCAAGGAGAAAATATTAAATTTTTACAATTTTCAAGATAATTATTTTATCAAGTCAATATTTATTGAAAATTGCATATTTTATTTTTACTTCATTGTTTCTTTTATTGTTGTTATATTTATTTATTTAATTCACAGCTTCTGTTTTTAGTTATTGCTTCTGCTTAAAAATATTTCTTTAAGCTTACAATTGTCGGTTTTAAGCTTTTGTAATTGTGTATTGTAAAGTTTCTATAACAATCCTCCAAAATGGACAAAATTAGTATCATGCACTTTTTAAGAAGATAATGAAAGCATGTCAATGAAAAAGGTTTTACAAAATGTTCCTGATCACTTGATTTCTTTTTTCTTCTTCAAATAAATATCATTGATTTAAATTAATTGTGACTTTTTTAAAGTAACTGATAATTTATATTAATTGATGTTTTAAAAATTATTAATTTAAATCTAATTTTTTATATATACATAATTATTATTTTTTAGGGTGTTGTTATTTTAAAAGTCTGATTTCTTTGATAATGAAGTTTTTTATTTTTTTTGAAAAGAAATAATGATAGTGGGGCACATGTAAATTTTTATGCTTCCTATTAGACTAAGAAAAAAATGATTGACTAAAAGTGGATAAGGGTGTCGGAAAATTTTTCAATAATTTCCTGTTAACCGTATCAAAATAATTTGTTGTTCATTAAAAATATATATAAATTATTCCCATTTATTTTTATTTGCTATCAAATGCTAAGAGCTTTTAGATTCTAACAAAAGCTTTTAAGCATTATAAAATAAGTAGTTAAAGAGTATATCAATAATGAAGAAAGGTTTGTTAGACCCAAAGTAACTTACAAGAATTTTTTTTAGTAATATTTTATCTAATTGGCAAAGACTCTATGCTATTAACAAATTCCACCCTCCCTGTCTTTTCTAATTCGTAAAAATGTTGAGCTTGAGCTATGATTTTATTAATTCAATGTTAAATTTGTAATAATTAAATGAAAACATAACTACTTTAGTGAGAAACTTTACTACTTTAGTAACGACTTTACTAAGATGAATGGGAAGTGCGAAGTAGGAGAAATATATAATTCTTTTAAGTATGTATACTCCTTGGTGTTTTATGTGTTGATGAGAAAATAATTAATTGGGTAAAAAAAATTTTTTTTTAATTTTATAAATGTTAGTTTAGTGCTTGAAAATGGGTCTTTTATTAAAAAGACAAACTTAAGATAATTGCTTAACTTAAGATAACTCAGATAATTTTTTCTTCCAGCAATTACATGTCTGTTAAATTGTATATCCACACATTTATTATACAACTTTTAAATAACTACATAACTAATTACAATAACTTTTTATTAACTTCACACATTCACTTTTTCTTGGAAGGTGGGTGGCATTATTATTATTCAGTGGTTTAAATCGTAAGATCACAATGATTAAAACACCGTTTCATCACTGAATTACTCGGGTTCATTTGTTAAATCCGCAATAGTTTGTTATATCCTCTAAAGAATAAATGCAATTACTTTTTACAAAATTGAATTATTAATATTTTTTACCGTTTGCCTTTATTTTGAGATAAAATTTTTAAAATATTTTGACAAACACTACAAAACATTTTATGTGTTAATTTCTTTTTAAAAAATTACTGAAATTTTCTAAATATCTTTTTTAATATTTTATTTAAATCTTCACATTCTTTTAATAGCTAATTACCAGGAATAAGATACACTAAAATATTTTGTTTAGAATTATATTTAATTTATTAATCATTCATAATTGTGATACATGCTTTTGCATCTATAGATTTTTTCTTTTTTATTCATTTTCTATTTTTATAATTTCATTTAATCTAATTTTAAATCAATCACTGTCTTTCATTAAAACTAGATTTCATTAAAAAAATTAATAAAATGTAAATTATAATATCACAGTTTTTTTATTAGTTAAGTTCTAAATTTAAGATTTATAGGTATTTGATATAGATGCAAAATGTAGCAGGCACTTGTAACTGATAATCATTTGTGTCAGTATCACTTTTAACCAATACTGAAACAATTGATGCTTACCAATTTCTAGTTCAAGCACATGTTTACTTTATATTCTTTAAAAATCTAATTTAATTAAAGTTTTCATCTGGAAGTTATTTTTGTTTGGATTTTCTTTCTTTAGATTGAAAAGGATCAAATTAAATAAGTTTTAGGAATTAATGGATTTTACCTATAAAAATCCTGTGAAAAAAAAAGTAAAGGCAAGACATAATCTTTGTTTCCTATTTATGTATTAACATTAAAGATAATTTACTCTAATTTACTAAAATGTCACTTTTGGACCTTCATCCATTCAGTTCTTCAAATATTAAGAAACTTATTAAGTCTTTATATTCATAACAAGTGAAATTTTTTAAAATGTTAATTTGATATTGTGAATTTTTATTGGGAGATTCTTTTACAGTTTAACAAACAATATTTCTCATTATTTTATTTTCTATTTGTGCTTGATAAACTTTTTTAAAGTTTGTTGCCAAATTTTTAAGTATTGCTGAAAGAGACGGTGAGCATAATTAATAACACAAGTGCCAACTTAAATGGTTGTTAAGAAACATTTTAGTGGTAGTAACATTTATGCTGTAACCTATAAATCATAATCTTGTTTAATCTTGTTAATAATCTTGTTAAAGTTGTTTTATCTACAACAAGAAATCAATTACTTAACTAAAATTAACTTAAATAAAGGTTTTTAAAAAAATAAATTGATGTAACTTAATAACTAATCTAATTAAATCTATGTATATAAGGTATATTAGTTAGGCACTTAGGCTCTTAAGTATTAGTAAAATAGCTTTTTATATTTAGAAAGTTCTGAATACATTTAGTGCTTCTAAATATTAAGCTATATTAAAAATCTTTCCTGGTGACCATACAAATTGGCAACTATATAATAATGACTAAACTATTGGTTTTATTAGCACTAATGATTATTTTTGTTTATAGTTGAAACACCTCTATGTCTGATAGCTATTTTTATTTGAGTTCACCATAGTAATACAAAAATTATATGTATTTACTTATAAGAATACTCAAATGAATTTTAAAAGTTGTGTGTTCGTCATTTCTTAAAATTTTACTAAGATTTGATTTAAGTTTGATTAAGTAATACATTTTTTATATTTCTTATTAGTTGGGCTACTCCACATCAAGCATGGAAAGTAACCAATACTGAGCCTGGCTCTAGTAAAATTGTCCATGATTTTTTACTTAATACTTATGAAAGAAATATACAGGTACTAAATATTTATTTTTATTACATATATGTACAGTGTTCATGTATTGTTTTTAATTTTGTAACTGTCGTTGAATATCAATGTTTGGGAAATCCAACCTAATTTTGGGTTTAGAATTACCAATGTTCAACTCCATAGCCTTGTAATTTTATACTCAATACAGAAGACAAGGGAACACCTGAATCAAGTATTGGGAGAAATTTGCCTTCATGGAGGACTTTTTAATGGAACTAACCCGTATTTCGTTACACGGAGAGGAAAACTATGAAAACCTCCCACGGATAGCCTAATGACAAGGGGACTCTAACCCATGATCCATCTACTATTGAGGATATTTTATGTCAGTATTGTGGTCAGTGTGGAATTTGTATCGACCAGCTATCTCTGGGATTCGAACCCGGTTCACCTCATTGGGAGGCAAACGCTCTATTACCCGAGTCACTAGAGTTCTGATGCATTATTAATGAATATTCAATGCTTAACCTACTTTGAAAATTTTTAGTAACTTTGGTTAATCATGGTTCACATTGTGCAGGTTTCGTAGTAAGCCAATAAATTTATACATCAGACATGCCAACTTTTACTATTACCAAAGTATTTAAACAGTAATGAAACACTCATTGTAATGCAATTGTAGATCACAATTCACAGTGTTTCATAATTTCTTTGGCCTACACTCATTTTAGTTTCTATAACTTTCTCTTATATGTAAAATTGATTTATTTGTATTTCGTAGTAATCAAAATTATATTAAATTAAGTTTATAAATCCAACGATCAAAAAGAAATTTAAAAGATTTATTATCACTCCAAAGATAAAAAATGAAGTACTACAGACAGTCGGTAATTGTTGGCAACTATGATACATATGCCATACTTTTAAAAATGTGAATAGCTAATTAAAAAGTATAATTTGCTCTACTTAAGAGAAATAAAATAAAATTTTATTAAAATATACTACTGTGCCCATCTCAGTTTTCTTGACCTTGGGCTCTGGGGTGCAGAAGCAGATGTTCCGCTTAGGTGCTCAGCTGAACGCGAAACCCCCAATGTTTAGTTCCCAAGCATACTTTGTACTCATTTATCAACCCACTGAAGGGAAGAAAGGTTGGGTCAACCTTGCCCGGCCCGATGGTCGAACCCGGAACCTGTGGCACAGGAACGCAAAGCGCTACCACTCAGCCGTCAATAAAATATACTATAAATAATTACATTAATAATAATAATGAAATTTACTATTTTTTATTTTATAATTACTTTGTTTAACACTGAAAGTCTTAGCAGTTGGCAGAATAATTTTATCAATACTGAAAAAACTCATAATTCCAAATTAATCCACAGAAAACTTTTATAGTACTGTTGCATTAAAAAAAAATGACCAGTATCACTTATTTCCTTATACCAATATTAAATTAAAAATTGCAATCAAGATTTTCTTAATCAAATAATTGTAAAGTAGGGTTTCGATAATTTTGAAACTAAAATGTTAATAAACATTTTTGTAAAAAGGTATTTTAGTGGGCAATCTCTGAATAGGTAATTTAAAAATTTTTGATATTACTGTATTGTTGATTGAAATCACGCGAAAGAGACGAATCAATCATTATGAAACTCCATCCTACAAGATATTTTTCTGTATTTGCTGAAAATAATAAGTAAACATATCACTTTTGAAACCATCATGAAAATTTTATGATGTAAACTTGATAATCTGGTTTCCTTTCCCTAAAAGACTTTCCCAAAGCTGAATTCCTGAACTATATACTATAAAATCAGTAGACGCTCTTTAAATTGGAACTATTAAATGTTAAAATTTCTACTAGTATCAATTAAAATAAAAAGATATCGGATCGAAAATCCAAATCTTTTGATTATTCAAATCTACTTGCATAAATATGCATTTGGCACTCTTAGAAAATGAGGTTTTCTGTACACACACAAAACTCCGAAATATCAGAACAACCAAGAACCCTGCATTGTGAAACTTCATTATAATTATTTTTTTGAAATTAGTAAAAAAATGATTTTTTCATTAAGTTAGAATTTAATACTCTATTTAAAAATTTAGTAAATACTGATGACCATTCAAATTCATTCAATTTTGCGTAAAATTACACCAAATCTATTTTAATCTTGTTCCAGTTTGCATAATGTTCCAAACTAAAGAATTTCAGAAAACTTTGCCAACTCTGCTTCAACCTTCGATTTCACAAAATTGGTGCACAATTATAGCTATTAGTGGTCAATACGAACCCATCCATCTCGCATCGACCACAGTGTTGACGCAAAATACCTTCATTGGTAGGTGGAACATGGGTTAGAATCTCCTTTCCGTCAGGCTAACTGTTTTGCACGTAATCATAAAATTTGTTTATCTAAAAAAAATTTTTTTTTGTTTTTCCTAATGATGTTAAAGGTGGTAAATTTTAATCTTCTCCGGTTGTTAAAATATAGAGTAATCATGGATATGATAATAAAAACTCTTTACTTACGAAATGTCATTAAAGGTTAAAAATACTCAAAAATCTAACTCCAAGCCTATGCCAAGCCTGCTCACTTTACATTTTATAGGTTTGTTTGATATGTTGTTTTTTAAATTTCTGGAAAAAAAATAAGTGCCAATAAGGTCGTCCAAAGTATTTTGATAAAGAGAATGACATCATGTAGTTGAAAAAACTTTTCAAACATCTTTTGTACGCAATATTGACTGTATACTTTAGTGAAAACTGATTATTTTTTTTTTACATATTTACAATTTTTTCTCTCATTTCATTCAGATTGATGAACTGCCTTGTTACTGTGCTCCATTATTTTTTGAAGTAATCCAAAGAGCTTTGCCAGCTGGAATATCTGTCAGCATACATCCTCATGAACCACAACATAGTGAAATTCGTTATATTCCAGATTTTGAACTACTGGCACTAAAAGAACAGTTAACAGAATCAAATACAGATTTAAATAAAAAATAATGATATTTCTTAGGCATATATGTTTTACGAGTGCTTTGTATTAGATGTACAAATACAAATACTTGAAAAAAATTTCTTTTTTTAAACAAATATTGCATGTTCTCCAACTCTTTATGGTCACTAAACAGCTCACCACCAACCTTTATTTAGTATTAACAAAATATGACCCCAAAAGGTTAAAAATAAAGATATTTTAATTTTCAAAAAATCAGTGTTTAGTATTTCTAATTTATTTAAACATAGTCATTTAAGTATTTCTATACTAGTAATATTTTATAAATGTGAATCATAGCCATTGAAAATTACATCTGAATGTAAAAAGTGAAGAACCTAGAAATACTTCATATAGAGCTCTAACTTAAAATAATAAATAATCCAAACTTACCAATAACTTTTAACACCGAATAAACATATTAATCAAAACATTGTCATTATGATCATAATTTTTAAAACAATACAAAGTGTAAATGAAAAATTTCTAAATCTATATAAAATTTTTAAAGTCAACATTCGTTATACGATTTCAGATTAATGAAAATATTTTTAGCATAAAAAGTTTTTAATAAATATCATTTAGTTTTAGCGTTTTAATTATATGGCATTTTAATTATATTTTGTATAATTATATTTATCTCCCTGGTCATAAATTAAGACTTTCTGTAGAAAACGGATATCTAATCTCTTATCCTGGACTCTTGCCAAAAATTTTTAAAATTTAAGAGAAAAATACATTTAATTGCATAATTCAGGCACCTACTATAGCCAGTTCAAGAGGGGGGAAAAGCTAATACTTTGATTCTCCACATATGTGCTATCTATGATATACTTGAATCCTGTTATAAAAACAGCGTGTGGGATGACAAAACAGTAAAAAGGAAAGAAAAATATCGAATATTTAAGGTCATCAAATATAACAGTAGAAAGAAACCACTACAACAAAACTTAAAGTATACAATTTTGACAAGACAACACATTTAAAAAATAAAGCTTATCAAAAGAAAGTTATAAAATACTTAAGGTCATCTATAACAATAGGAAGTGGCCACTACAACAAGATTCAATGTATAAGATTTCGGCCACACATATCAATTGCAATATCATGTTTTGAATAAAAATGGAATCCCATTTGTACTATTCGTCAAAATACAACAAACATACCTTTGTTTTGCCCTTTTGGAGATATCTGGGCATAGTTCAATCAGTCTGTTTAAAAGAAAGCCAGGAAAGCTAAAAGTAAGCAAAGTTTTAAACAAGATTTCGGCTATTGCATTTAAAATACGTAAACAGAAGCTGCTGCTGTCTGGGGGCCTTTTGGAAGTCTGTTAAACAATATTTGATTTGTTTGTTGGAACAAAATATTTTACACTTTTTCTTCCAGTTAGTTGTCACTTTTACTAAAATTAATTTCAATGAGCAAGCAAGCATTACAAAATTTTCCTGCCTAGTAGTAGTTCATCAATGTACAACATGGTTAAAAAAAAAAGTTGCCATAAATTAGGAATAAGCTTTAGCTAAAGGGTTAAACTAGAATTTTGAAAGAAATACCAAACAAAAAACAAGCAGGATAAGGTTTATGGGAGATCAGTTGAATTATAATAAGCATGTGATATTAATAATTTAAACTAATTAATCTTGTGAGCTAAAGCCTTAAATATATATACTTTAATAATTTTAAGTAAAGTAATTGAAGAGCTTAGTGGAACAATGTGTTTTGAGTGAAAGAGGAACATGAGGCTTTTGAAATGCAATTACAGGTATTGGTCTGAAAAATATCATTTTTTTAATTAAAAACAATTTTACTTAAGGATTTGTAAAAATAAATAACTGTTAATTTTAAACTGTTATTAACAAGTTTTTAAATCCAAAATTTTAATATTTTTAGTGTGTCACTTTTGTTCCAGTAACTTCTTCAATTCCAAACAAAATATTTTTAAATGTAGTTGGCAGGTAGGTATGGGGGGAGGAAACAGATTTTCAGAAATGCAGACAGCAAGAGAATAAAATAATCACTTCAACACTTAAAGGAGAAATGTATTAAGAGGAAACATATATCTTTCACTCAGAGGAAAAAACATGCGTCAAACATCAAAAAGGTATTCTTCACTGGAAGTCATTCGTCAGAAAGAACTATTTGGCATTTCGTCAAGCTGTTAGTAAAGCCTAAAAATCCTCAGTGATATTTGTTCTTCTCTTTACTATCTATTCAATAAATTGTCAACTTACATGTTAAACGAAACATTAAAATAAAATTATTTTAATATTAAAATTACATTTCAAATTATTGTTCTTTAATTGTATAAGATTAATTGAATTACAGAACAATAATTTGAGATGTTACATTTTTCGCAAAATATGACAAGTGCACTTCTACGCAAATGTGTCAAGAAGAATTGGAAATTCAAACCAAGTTACATCACATAATTTAAGGAGATGTGATTTTTAATGTGTCAGCAGAGAGGGAATGCTTACTTTAATATTTTTTCTCCTTTAAGGTTTAACATGTTAAATTTTATACACTTTAGTTGTTATAATTATTGTAACAATATATTATTATAATTGTTATGCATCACCTGACTCCTAGTATAGGATCTTTTACTTACAAAAGAAGCATAACATGCACATAAGTTACAAAGTTTTAAAAAAAATTAACCTCATTGCTAATATGGCGAGATTATATTCTCATGCAATAATTGATGTAATGTAGAATGTAGGTTAGACTTAGAGGTTGGGCAGCTCCAAAGATAAACAAGAGGTCTATTGTACCCAAACCCTAAATCATGATTAACAAGAAAGCTTTATAGCAGAAATAAAGTTCAGCAAATACCTGACAGGAATGTCTTACAGTTCCCAGGCTTTAATGCAATGTTGGTCTAAATGCTCAAATCTTTGAGCAGAATAGACCTCACAATCACAAAGTATATGTCGTGAAGACTTCTCAAGATAATCGACATAGAGAATCATATTCATTACCCATTATGTATAGGTGTGTCCTGAGGGTGCAGTGTCCTGTGAGAAGACCAATGATCCTCCTCAAACTGTCCCTGTTTAACTTAAGAAACTCTTTTTAACACACAATAGGACAGTCACGATTTAGCTTGTCTCTGACCATCCGAATTGCGCCATTGTTCATGGGCAATTTTGCCATAGAGCTTAAATGTAGATGCCCTGAATGATGTGGGAGAGATTCTCAAAGCTGCACCCAGAAAATCGCACTGGAGCGAGCCCATGCTGCTTCACCAGCCGACTCATTTCCAAGAATGCCTATATGTTCAGGTGTATGTATACCTTGTTATGAGTAGAAAGGTCACAGAGGACTGAGAAGCACTCCCACTCTATTGAAGAAGTGAATTTACACCCGATAGGAGAGCAGCCTGACTGTCAGAACAGATATGGATAGGTTTATTTAGAAGCATAGACCTCAACCTGAAATACAGTGGCACAACTACCTAGAGGAAAGAGGAGTTTGTACCATTATTGGAGAAGTAAATTCCTGCCCCAGATTTAAGACCAAACCTAGAACCATTGCTGTACCATACTAGACATTTGCCTTTAAGCATTCACCTCTAAAAGGAAAATGGATCTTGAAGGGCTTATGAAAAGCATATCTTAGTGACATATAATCACTATGCATAATAAAAGAGGGAATATCCAACACCTGCGAAACAAGGTGGCCCCATGACAAATGCTTAGAATATTTCTTTCTTAAGCCAAGGTACATAAGACGTTTAATACCAGTCTGAGCTTCAGCTTCAATGCATCGATTCAACGGGAGATGCCGTGGGAGTGGTACTGAGACAGCCAGACAAAGCTACACAGACCATTCTTTGATATAATGTAGAATGTAGGTTATCATTCACTATTGCTCAGGTAAAAAAAAAGAAGTTTGCTGAATATAAAGGAAAACACAGAAAAGTTTGACTCTGCACTGGTGTTAAAAATTTCAGTGAGGCAAAAAAAGAGAAACCTGGCTCTAGGAGTGGATTACCAGATTTAAAAAAAAAAAAAATCTGATTTGAGCGATAGCGAACAAGGAGTGGAGCCTTCTAGAGTATACAAATCAAGGAATGCAGTTCCGCAGTTTTTGGCCTCGTGACATTTCAGGATTGGCAAGTCTCAATTAAGCATTCCATTCAAACTTAGAATTAAAATAATAAGTTCTAGCTGACAACAGAGAGAAGTATGAAAAAACAAAGAGTTTATAAAAGAGATATTTAATCTTTTTACGTACTTACTTTAAATTATTGATAACAGAATGTCTCTTGAAATAAAAAAACCGATTCTGACAAATAGGGGTGAGAAAATTTATTAAATCTAGGTTTCTTTCTAGAAAAACAAAAGTTCTTAATTTACACAACTCTTGTCAGGCCAGTCTTGACATATGCTTCTAAAGTTTCGACAATGACAAACATTAACATTATTTTATGTTTTCTTTTCCTGAGGGAAATATTTTCTAAAATTATGATAATTTCTTTGTTGATTATATTGTCAATTTCATCATAATGCTTCCTTGGACGGAACTGAAGAAACCATGCAGTTTCATATGGCTAACTTTCTAGTTCATTTTTTAATGATATCTTTGGTCCATCATTTTCAGTCTCTACTTTTTCAGAGAGTTTGCTTTCATTTCCATCCTCGTTGCTCAATATTTTGATAAAATTTTTAATTTTTCTTTCATCCAGTCCCAAATATTTATTATTATTATTTTAATAATTAATTTATTTGAGTTAGTTGCGCTTTGAAAATTCAAAAATATTGTTGGGAGTTTATTCCCACATCATCAACCAAATACTGCAAAAACTGCTTTTATCCATTCTTCTCTGTTAAATGTGGAAAATTATTTGATCCAGATATCAATAAAGCAATTAAATATTAAAGAATTGTTTTAGTTCCTGAATTTCGATCTTGTGGGATTGAGTTAATAATCCTGCAGAATTGTGATGTGCATTAGTCGGTGCGGAATCCCCGATATCTGGATTGCATTCCCTAATGCAAATAAAAGGTAAAAGTAGAAGAGAAGAAGGAAAGGAAAAGTATAAAAAATATTTAATTTTCCAGAAAAAAAAGAAAATTCAGTAAAACACACCTCTTTACCCTTGAAAACTCTTTAATTGAAGCATCTTTAAAAGTTTTGCACACTTGCATAAAGCATAAGATACAGTAAACACAAGTTTACAAATAAAAACAATTGTGCTACTAATGTACACAGCCTTGTATTTAAAATCTATTTACACTAATATACATGAGTCAAGCATGTCTCTCATTTGTAAAACGAGAAATGTTTGAAAATGCTAAAACCATTTTATTAAATGGTGAGTTCTATAAAATGTCAATTTAAAAAAAAAAATCAGAATTAAATTTATATTAATTCAGAAGTACACCACTTTTTCAACAAATATTTTTTAGACAATATTTACATATGTACAATGATATTTTTTAACTGTATATCTTTTCTGTTTTGAACAAATGAGATCATGTGCAATACAAAGCGAAAAACTCATACTTCAAATAATATATACAAGTTTCATTTAAAGAAAAAGCAATTCTTTATTTTTTCTTCTCCAAATTCATATCCATGTTTACGTAGTATTCAAGTTTTTTATCTAAAGAATTCATTAAATATATTATAAATTCAATTACAGATCCCATGCGTTAACTTAAATGAGCAATTTTATTTAAATACACAAGCAAATGTAACAAAAACCTATTTGATGAGTAAAACAATGTAAACTCATGTCTAAAACTTAATCTTTGAAAAATATTCTTTAGAAGTAAATCAACAAATTTTGTGAACAATATATTTAACTAATATATTATGCATAATTTTTTTTATATAAAGTAATATTTAAGATAAAATACAAAAAATATATATATTTACGTTGGTATACTATCATATAAAAGTGTGGAATGAGGAAAAACATGCCATGACAACAAATAGGAAAAGAAATGAAATTTGTTAAACTGAATTTTAGCCACTGAACTGAAGTCTCAAAGCCAAACATTCATACAATTCATTTCTTAGAGTGACAATTAAGAATTTTAGGTTAATCACTAAAATTAATGATTTCTGCAATTAGTAGCGTAGTTTTGGGGTGGAGAACCCCCTCTGAAATTAAGCATTACTTGATTAATGAACTATTGCATGTTAAGAAGGATGTGAAATAGCTTTCCTAACTCATTTTTTGTAATTTAAATGTTTAGATAACTGATAACACCCTTGAACATACATTAAAACTACAGCACAGTCTGCAATTACTACTATATGATAGACATCTGATAAGATTTTTCACTAAAATAGATTTGAAAATATTTAGTTCAATTTTGATTTGAAAAAAAAAGTTATAGAGAACCATCAATTATTTTACTGATTTAAAATTACATATTTTTTAACTGTTTATTTACCCACTTATCACTATTAATATATAGCAGTTAAAAATACAATTATTCTAAAACATTAAAATGTTTGTTCTTATCACTATTGACTATAATGAACACTAATTTTTCCTCCCCCAACAAAGAGGAGGAAAAATGATCAGTTGGTTATAGTTACCATTACCTTTACAAATCAAAAATCTTTTGACACTTGCTTCTATCTTTAGAACATGTACTAAATTTGAATCTAACAATAGACTACCATGGATTTTCCATTAAAAGTTTTTGAGTTGCCATTTTTTTTTCTTTTGTAAAATTAAATCCTATTTACACAACAAAGAAACAAACAAAAAAAATCTCTCAATAAAGCTAGTAAATATATCTTAAACCCAGGGTCGGTTTAAAACTGAAGTAAACACAAAATTTCTTTAAACAGGTTTAGATTATCTCAGTTAGCTGAAGTAATAATTTAATACGTAAAATAATTTAATGAGCTTCTGTTAAAGGATAAAACCTACATGGCCTACTAGTTTATCTTAATCAAATTTAAAATATATTAGACGTGATGATTGATGTTTTGAAATAAAACTGATTTAATAAATATAAAATAAACAATTTTCACAGCTGAAAAAAACTATTAATGATAAAAAAATAATTGCCGATGATTTTAAATTATAGTTTAACAGAAAAGATAACAGTTCCAAATCATTCATTATCTTACAGTATAAGACTATATACTTTGGCACCAAAAGGGCCAATTTTCAATACAAAACACTTGGACGTATGTCCTTTTAGCAGTAGAGTACATATATACAATTTATCTATTGATAGATAATAAAAAATATGTTTAAAATAATTAAACTTAAATAATCTATCTACATATACTCTTCAGATCCAAGAATACTGTTGAATTTGTCAATCAATTACATTGTAAAAAGTCTAGAACACAAACAAAAGATTTGATCAAAATGCTAGAAGAGTTTCTCGACATAGCTTCTTTCTGGTGTTATAATAACGAAATCACAGAAATAGGTCCATATTTTTACAAAACAATATGATGCAACTTTTAGCTTAAGCCTCTTTCATGGCCTTCCACCTGCAAAAAAGGAGTCCCTATTACCACCCTCGATTAATTTTGAAGAGAAAAAAAAAATATTCATGCAAATTTTATAGAATAGGAATTCGAACAGTTTTTCTATTTTATATCAGAACTACTTTAATCAAAAAACTAAAAGTTTGCTTTTTAAACAAATTTAAAGATTTTTTTCTTCTGAAATCTGGTTTTTAATTAGCCATCATAAGTCAAAAAAAATTAAATCTAACGCAAATGTCCATTATATTATATATTTTACATTAAAAATAAGGGTGCACAACCTGCAGCCCACCTGCTAATGAAATCTAACCCTCCACATCACCTGAGTATAAAGAAAAAATTATTCTAATTATTTTTTCTCTTTGAAACATAAAAAAAAGTTGGAAATTTATTGCCCATTCAAGTTATCCGTTTTAAACAAGCTTGAATGCACAACGCGAATGAGATGGAGCAAATAAACTATTTACGTTTGAATGTTCATGTTTGTCTCATAAGTAAGGTGATCTTCAAAGCAAGGAAAAGGGTTCAACCAGATCTGTTTCACAGCAAGCTCTGATTTGTGTATGTTTGAGAAAGGGAAAACCTCTTTGCACGTTTCAGAACTGGTTTTTGTTTATATTATAGAGCAAAAAAAGAACTTTATGACTATGCATTGCCTTTTACTTAGCTACGTCAGAAAATGAAAATTTGACTAGCAAAATTCCACTGCACATATTCCATTGCAAATCCATATAGCTTTAAAAATCCTAATATCTTTTACAACCCTCGAGCATTGAATTGCACATTTTAATAATTACTTTTATACTTGCTTTGCTTATGTTTATTTCAGCGTCAATCCAATTGTTTTATTGGCTATTGTTGCAACTCATTTACATGCAGTATTCAAAGAAAAACCAATATTGTATAATAATATGCGGTATTCGAAAAAAAGTGGATACATATTGTTTTTAACTTTCCTTCTAATTTTTGTAACTTAAAAAACTGTCTAAGAGTTAACATTCATTACTTTCAAAACCATTATTTTCTCCTTATCTTTGTATTTTTTTTCTCAATAAATCTATTTTTTGATAAAAAGGATTTTTTTTTTTTTTTGATAAGTAGCAGCTTGGTATTTTGACGAATTTTAATTTTTAAAAGCATTTAATTTTATGCAAATATATTACTAAGCTAACAAACAAAAAGTTTCTAGTGCCAGAAACACTGATGTTTATAAAAAAAAATTACCATGACTGCCAACAACATGTCTAACTACTCGAGAATGCGGCCCTATGTTCGTCAACCTGCTTTTCAAGTGGCCTAATCACATCATTTGACGCAAAAAGGGCAAATTTCAATAATTTTCTATTTTATGTAATAAAATAGGCAATGTAATTTATTTATATTATTTAATAAACTTTTTTATTTAATAAACTTTTTAATATAATAAACAGTACTAAAAAAGTGAAACCTTTAGTTTTAACAGTATTGGACATTACTTGCAGAAGTTAAGTTTCTCTTTGTTAAATCTAATAATTTTTCACTAAACAAATGGAAGTTAAGAAAAACTTTGGTTAATTAATTAATAATATATATATTCCTAGTGTTATTCACTACGAAAAAATACTTTTCAATGCATACTTTTTTTCTCTTCTGTTAACTTTTTTTTTATCAATCATCATTTATAAGTTCTTCCACTATTTTTTAAACAGGACCAAGCCAGTAAGTGTGAGCTTGAAATATACTGCATGTATGGCAAAACATAAATCTTATTTATTTTCTACATAAAATTCTGATATTTATAAGGAAAAAAGAGAAGGAAAAAGTTTTACAATTCTTTTGTTGTTCGCGATGACTAACTATAAATTTGCATCGTTAAAAATTTATTATTTATGAGATATCATACAATTTATTTTTATTAAAAATACTTTTTTTTTTTAAATTGAAAATTTTGAATACTTTTTTATTCAAAATAATTAAAATTCAAAAGTGGCGCAAAATGGATTAAAATATAGAATTTAAGTTTCAATGACAAAAGAGCTTAAATGTGCTATAGTTCACAAATCATAAACAGCATCTTGCAAGAAGATTAAACAATATTAAGAACTAAGTTTGACTTGAAAAAAAAATACAGGGGTACCTTGGATCCTTATAATATAAACACTAGCATATAAAAAAAAAACATTCCTACAAGAGCCCGTTGTGGGTCAGACGGGACATACAGGTTAAGGCTCTATTATTTCACAAGCAACTGTATGGTTGTGGCAATGTGGTCAGCACTGCGCACAGACCCCTTTACTTCCCAGTTAAGCTGGTACCCTTTGATCTGAAGCTGAGTGGGCTTCAAGCCGCCACCGGGGATCGAACCCCAGTTCTTCACAATAACAGTTCTGCGCCTTAACAGCTGAGCCATCGTGGCTCACACAAGCATGTAACACAAGTAACAAAATTATAAAAAAAAAGAGACTACTCTTCGTATTTAACTTATTTTTAATTATCCCAATGTTAAATGCCAGTAAGTAAACTGAAAAATAAAGAAGCAATTAAATTTGTTAAAAATAATGATACATCTGCCATTCTACAAGTGAAACAGCTTTTAACCATTGAACAAACATAATTCAGCAAAGATAAATAATGTAATATGAAGATTAAATAAAACTCGTAATAATCATTACCTGTTCACTTATGCAATTTAGTGACATTCATATTGGAGTCGGCTGACATAGTAAAAGGGTCGGAAACTTTTCAGCAGTAGTATGGGAAATATAGTAACTATTATCATTGAGAAGTATGCAAAATTCTATACATCTGAATAAATTATTTTGCCCCTATAATGGGCCAAAAGTAGTAAAAATTTTATTAAAAATTCAAAAAAAATCGTACATGATTTTTTGATCGGTTTGCACTAAGGCTTAAAAATTACCATTTGTTAAAAACAATAGTGACCAAAAGATTTAAGATGCTTCGACTTTTTTGAACTACTCTAATATAAGAAATTTTTGTTATGAGGTTTCCCGTTAATATTGTGTTTTACATTAAATCTATTTTAGCATTAAAAAAATCAAACAAACAAAATGTAATAGTATGCTATAAGCAGTACAAGTGTAATTTTTTGAAGACTGTTTAAAACTTTTTCTTTCTTTTTTTCCCATGTTACAATATGAATAGTGATTCTAATATTCTTGTCTTATAATTTTATTTTAAACTGCAGTATTCAGTTCAAAAGTTAATACTTGAATTATTTTTATTATTGTTTTTTTTTTAGTTCAATTTTTTAACATAATAAAACTAAGTAATGTGCTATTCTTTATTTCACAAATGGCTGAATATTTAAAATGTAAATTTGTTACATTAACTAGACAAACTAAAAGTCGAAAATATGATAATAGGTATTAAATGCATGAATTGTTGCATAATTAATTATATTATCTCACCTTGAGTTTTCTGAATATTCTACAGCACGTCGTTTAACACTTTTTTGATAGCCCTCATCATCTCGATCTTGAATAGGACGAGGGGGATTACTCATATCTGAAAAAATATATAAAGTAATTATGCATTAAATGAACTAAGTAAGTAAGATCAGTTAAGAGTGAATAAAAAATATTAATCATAATTAATTTTAATCTTGATTTTATACAAAGTTTCATGAAAACAAAAATTAAATTATCTAACATTCATTATTACACTTTTATTTTAAGAAATATGATTTTAATTCAAAGTACTTGCTCATTTGTATCTGCTGTATCTTAATTATGTTAAAAAATACAGTGATATCTATAACTTAATAAATCATCAACATAATTGCTGTAAAATTGCAGTTAACATGCCTTATAGCAGGTTTAATTTCCATTCTGATAAAGATCTAATCAGTTATTTATCCCTTCAAAGTTTAATAAAATGAGTACAAGTTCACTTCAGAATATATCTGACAATATAAAATCATGTAACAAAAAGCGATTAAAAAATTGTCTACCAATTGCCACTCATTTTGCCAATAATGCATCCATGTGCATTTTATTTTTTTGTTAATTACTTTATCAGGGTGCGTAGCCAAATTATTCAACAAAAAATAAGCACCTTTTAAGAACTTTTCAAGCACTCAAAAAATATTTTTAAGCACTTTAAAAAATATCATAATTTGGCAGGGTGGGAAAGTTTTCAACAATTGACGATTTTATCTTGTTTTAACCGTCATGTCAAAAAAAAAACCTTTTTGGCATTGTTTTTGACAACTGTCAAAAACCATGAAATTTGGAATCATGCAAAACGAATGGCGTTTTCATATGCTACAGACTGACAAAACGCCGAAATAGATTGGGGTTGAGTGAATTGTGAAAACGCTGAATAAAACAATGTGAACGGTGTCTTTTCGCATAATTCGAAGCGAAAATCAACACGATAAAGAAAAAATCTCATTTTGAAAGAGGGAATATCAAGCACTTTTTAAGAACACCTTTAAGGGCTTTTAAAAAAACGAAAAAAAGCACCTTTAAGCTCTTTTTAAAAACGATATGCACCCTATTTATTTTATGTTTGCTTCTTAAAACCTTTCTTTATCTTAGAATGTAATCTTGTAATGTTTATCACATTTTGAGAAATGCTTTAAAATATATGCCTCGCGATGCTTTATGCTTTAAAATAAATGCCTTATTAAAATAAATGCTTTGAGAAATGCTTTAAAATAAATGCCTTAAAAAATGATTAATATCAATCATTTTTTAAATTGTTTAAAATTTCGAAAAAGTGGCCGTTGATCAAAATGCTACAACTGCTATGTGGCCAGTTTTGCTCTATAACTGAGGGTTATGCCAGGGCACCACAAACCGTCACTAGAAAAAGAATTAAGCAGGAATAAGCATTGACATTCTCACCCACATTAAAATGTTATGTTATTCCTGAACCACATTCAGAGTCAGCAATGTCACCCAAGACCAACAGTTTTACGGAAACAGAGATGTGCACAGCTTTGACTAGGACAGACTTTAATTAATCAGCATATTTACTTACACTGACAACTTTTACTTGCATGATATGACTATAAAAACTACGCAAGAACAAGCAAATTTTTATCAACGGTTGCATAGAATTGTATTGAAGCTGGGTTAGTGTGTTCTTACCCACATATAAGTATAAATAGTGACGTGCAAATGTCGCTGGGAATGCATAAATAGTTTGAAAAAAATATTTGCTAATTTCCAAGGGCTTTGTTTGATTTTAGAGAAGCATTTTGTTTTTATTTAATAATTTAATCGAACTGAATTTTGAACTCCTACACAAACAATCAATTGCTTTAAACTAATTATAAATTTTAATTATTTACTAGCAAATGATTTTATTGTTCAAAATAAGAAAAAAATACTTTCGACAATCTTTGAAATGTACATAAATTCGTCTTATAAAGAAAAACTTGCAAATTTTTAACTTCCTGTGAACTTTATTGCAAGATTTTATTGTGCAAGATTTTCATTATATTCTTCATTGACATCTCTTATATATATATTATATTCTTCATTCATTCATTACAGATTGTTAGATATACATATATATTTATGTACCAATACACCTGATTACAAATGAACGGTTACAAATGAAGGGAACATAATCTGAAGATGACAAAATAAAACAACAAAAAATCCCTAAATCAAAATTGACTATTACCTATTAAAAAGAAACTTTTTTTTGACAGGTAATTTTAACTGCATTTATATTACAAATAACAATATTGCATTCGGTTAATTTTTTTAATTAAGTCTTTCATACTATAAACCTATAACTTCGTTCTTAATTTAGAAAATCAATTTTAATCCCAATTTAGTTTTATTTATCAACAAACAAGGTTTAAAACTATTCAAGGAAATTTATAAGTTAAAACACTTTTAAAATTGTTGAATTATTTGCAACATTAATATTTTTACAGATATAGTTTTGCTTTATAAATGAAAACTAGAAAGTATATTTTTGTTTAAAATGTGTACATTTTACATTACAAAAAAATACTACATTTAAAAATATAAATAATTATTTTTTAGTTCTAAGAATAAAAACTTCTTTGTAGTTAAAAAGGAGAGAGAGAGAGAGAATATAACACCACTTACTAGCACCCCGGTAATGGCTCAGCTGCTGATAAACTTGCTTCATCCGTTCTAAATTAATATGACTAACATCCTGATGATTGACAATTGGCATAGGATAATCTTTGCCAATAACACATTTGGCAGCATGTTGAACTTTTTCTGGAGCAATCCATGGTTCATGAATAAATTTTGTAGGGAAATTTTTTAAAACAGGCAAATACCTCCTAATACACACAAAAGGAAAAAAATTAATACAAGAAATAAAGCATAAGTTCAGCATTAAGTTATTAGTATCGTGAATAAATGGGGAACATTGAAACCTAGAAAAACATAATTTGCAAAAAACGAGTTTAAGAAATTGGTAATAAATAAATAAAAACTAAATAAATTTAAAAACAATTATGTCCTGAAATGAAGCACAATGCATCTGTCACTCAAGTATAATTTGAAATAAAAAATCCCCATAAACCAGTAAAATAAAAATAAAACAGTTATTCCTTTGATTGAATAACCAATAGCTCTTCTATACTTTCTGAGAAAAATTTGCATGCTATTAATTTTTCCTAAGAAGTAGAAGAAAGTATTCAGCTTCTCCCCTTGCACAAGCACATTTTAATTTCTATGGGGATATAGACAACATGTTCAGAACTGTCTTGTGGTAAGACATTTGACCAGGGAATCCACAATTCTAGAATCTTCTAGCCTCAAAGAACAGAAAAGAAACTATTGTAAATCAAACACAAAAAAAGTGTTGTACTTTTAATATTGAAATTAAAAGCAAAAATTTTTAGTCGTTTCAATTATCAAACTCTAGAAAATTTTCTCGAGAGGGCCCTCAATAATAGTTTTATAGCTTTTAGCGACCTCACACCAGAAAACTACTTTATTAGAACTTGAAAATAAAATATAAGTATCTATATTAAACCAGTTGTTTACTTTTGAATTATAGATTTTTTTTAAATATGTGGTCCCACATTTCTAGGGACTAGATATAAGACATACTGATTAGAAAAATTAAATATTGATAATAAAATAATTGCAAAATTATTAATAATAAAATAATTAAATAACAAATTTAAGCTATTAAATTTTATTAATAATTGAAAGTGGGATGAGACTGGATATGCCGATTTTAGCAAAATTTCTACATTTTAGTAAACAATCACTCTACTAGGAAAAAAAAGGCTGCTATATTGGTGTGCTTTTGTAGTTGAATTCATGGCATCTGTGTAAGTTTGTTGTTCTGTGTTAATTCTCTAATGTTCTTTTGGTTTTAAACTATCCTTATTGGTTATTACAGAAGCTGATCTTATTACATTATTATCTTTTTAGCTGATCTTATTACATATTTACTAAGAAGAAACAAGAAAGATTGAGTCTAGTAGTAGCACGATTCTTTTTCCTTTTTATAACCTCTGCTCTCAAGGTAAGATAATGTGATGATTTATATCTAACAACATTTGCTAACTAAATCTTATTCATTTCATTTTTACATTATTCTTCGGTTGTTTTTACATTTGACATCAAGAGTCAAATGCGAGTTGATAAAATGATGATCTCGAGAGAGATAAATTGTGTTTTATTGTGAGATAAATTGACAACAATATATAAATACTCCCGAAAAAACTATAATTGCTTTTGAACAAATTTAAATTAATTTGTGTCAAGTTAATAACTGAAAACGGCCCTTTCAACACATCAAATTTCAACTGTGTAAACAAATCCAACATACTTCTTTTTTTTACTTAAAATTTAACAGTTGATAAAATTATTGAGATAATTATCAAATCTTAAATTATCGAATTTTTGTACATTACTCTACATCTTCGTAGTTTTAAGTAATATAGATTTTGCATAGCAAAGTAAAATGCAACGTAAAACAAACAAGTGAAAAAAATGTGCAAAAAAACAACAACTAAAAAGCATAATAACTTTTAAACAAAATCCGCCTGCCTCATTTTTTCATGCAAGTTTAAGCGCTAATAATTCTTAAGCTAGTTGTCGAATTCTAAATTTTTTTTCCATTGTACTCCATGTACATTTTTTTCTACACCTTTCTAATTTCAAGTTTATTTCAAGTCTTACTAAATGAAAAATATTTCAGGATAAAATTCAGTTTAATTGTTCATTAGAGAATCAGATAATAAAAAAAACCTACCTTATGTAATCTCCATTAGGGTCAGCTTTTCTGCCAAACCTAATAGGACAATATAGATGAAAGAATTGCTGAAAAAATGAACTGCAAGAAAGCCACATCCAAGAGCCTGCATTGACACTCCAATCAGCATCCAGCAGCAACTCATCAAATACCTTCAAGTATTAACACAATTTTTAGGTATTTAGATTTATGATATACTAGCATGTGTACAGTAAATAATCAATGATTCAACATTAGCAATCATGCACAAAACAGAAAGGCACAAACCAGAAAAACTAAAAAAGCCAAAAAATTACAATATCCTTTAATAATTATTTAGATTTATAACATTTTTAAAATTGATTTCTTGGTAACTATTCACCTTCAATTTTGCAATACAAAATTACATTTTTTAAAATGATGTAAAAATTTGCATAATTTAGAATAAAAAAATTTTTCCACCTAATATTAAATAAAAAAAAGATAATTAATTATTACGAATTATTTTCCGCATGTAATTATCTTTGGATAAGCGAATTTTATAATTGATTGCAATTTTTTTTAAAAATTTAATTAAAAAATTATCAAAATATGGTGAAATAAGAAAAAAGTAAAATTAACACTACAGGGATCAAACTTTTGACTACTCTCTTAGGGAGTCGATATTAATAATGCTAAAACTGACCTTTTTTATGTACCTTTTCTAAGAAACTGCTTGTGATATCGCTGTGAAGTTTTTTGGGAAAATTTGAGATTGTATCAGTTGTATACTGGGATAATTTTTTTACGTTAACAGGAATACTTTTTGAATTATGAAAGATTTTTGATATAACTTTTTACAAAATTAAAAGTTTTCAGTTCATAATAAAAAATAAAAAAATTTCGCCAAAGATATATATAAACAGTTATCACAGTTTAAACATGTATATGTAAATATTCTGCGAAAAAAATTGAAGCGATATCTTGTTTAGATGTTAAGAAAAGGTACACTGAAAAAGATCAGTTTTAGCATAATTGGTATGTGCCCTACCGACTCCGTTTAACCAAACTATTGAGACCATATTTCCTAGATTGTAAATATTTTGTGGATCAGACATCATAACCCAACAAAAAATGCTACTTTTATTCAGAGAAAGAACTTTTTTGTCTGATTTTGGAACGTAAAATAACGTTTGAACTAATTAATTAGCATAGTTGAGGTCACTTTTCTGAACCATAAAATTGGATCCTAGTATGTGAAAATCCAATCATTAGATCAAAAGTTATTCAGGGTGTTTAATTTTTTTATTTTGTTCATTAATTAAGTATTCCTTAACTGTTCTTTTTTTTCTTCACATATACTATATGTATCTAAATTTTCTGAAACTCTTGCTTTTTTAACATTTTATTTAAAAAAAACTAACCAGTTGGTTTCGCAATCTGTTTTGTTATCATATTTTGTTATTGGATTACAGGAAGAAGCTTCTCAATAATAAAATTTCAAAAATATCAATAAACAAAAAATAGTAAAATGTAAATGCTAAAAACACAATTACGAAAAGGATGTAAATTAAAAAAATAATGACCTTCATGCCCTCTTCCCATGATATCCACAAATCTCCTCTTGTTAAAAAACATGCAACCGCATGTCTAGCTACATGATGAATCCAACCTTCTTCTCGCAGCTGAGTCATGATTGCATCAATCCAAGGAAACCCTGTTTGTCCCTGCAAAAATTATTTATATTTTAATAATACACAACTACATATTAGCACTAAACCATAATTTACAAAATAAATTCTTACGCTTGTCCACTTAGCTAGTGCATCGGAGTTGACATCCCATGGAATTTGAACACACATCGGATTTCCAACCATATGATCAAATTTTGGATTGTTGGTGGCAGCACAGTAAAAGAACTCTCGCCATAAAATTTGCCCATGCAAAGAAAGAGGAGGATTTACTTTTTTGATCTATTAAATAAATAAATAAAAGAATAATAAGTAAAAGATGTATAGATTAAATAATGACTCTCATAAATTCACTTCAATAACAACTGAATAGCACTGTCTAATTGTCATTTTAGTTCCAATAATAATTTCTATTAATAAATAGATAAATTTTAAACACATTAACAAATAGGTGGCATATAAACTTTCAAAACAATGAATTTAGCTTCCATTTACATCTTATAGGTTGCTGATAACTTTTACTTTTCTTAAAGCTTTTGTATATATCTATATATATTTCCCCTTAAGTACATAAAATAAAAATGTTAAAAACACATTTATTTTTAAATAACAGTAAAATTAAAATGTGAAAACTACACCCAAAAAATGAGAAACTTTGAAATGCACATCATGATACAAATTATTATAAGTTTATGTAAATCAATTAATGAATTAATAAATAACACATTGAACTGCTTTATATACTTACTCAAAATTTGTGAGGCACATCAAAATGAAGTGATAGTAATATTTTTTTAAATCAAAACTATATCATTGGGTAGACAAGCAAGTTATTATTTTAATTTAGGTACTCCCTATAACTTTAATATGCCACAATTTAAGAAAGAAAAACTAATTCTTAATGATAATAAAATATTTACACACTAATTTAGACTTATCAAATCAGTTCATAACCACAATTAAATATTTAACTAAAACAAATACTCAACACACAAATACACTTACCTTACGATAAAGTTCTGCAAGTTCAAGATAGAAAAGTCTAGCAGAGAGACATCCAAACCTCAAATAAGGACTCAGGCCTGTTTGACTTGGTAATAGTGATTGTGGGGTCATTTTCGGTCTCCCAAAACTTGCAACCCAAGCCTTAACAAATAGCAGCAAAAAATAAACATGTAACTATATAGATATAGATTAAGTGACTATATAGATTTATTGTTAGATTGCACTCAATTTTTTTAACAGATAATTTAAGTTTTCAGGAGTATACTATAGTTAAAATTTTCAATTAACTCTGCTGAGAAAAAGAAACAAACTTTTAAAAAATTATTCTGCAAAAACAATACATAATAAAGAATTGAGCCAAAAGAAACTTAAATGTTTCAGCTACATTAAATGCATATGTTAATTTTAAAGATGATAATAACGTATACAACGTGAAAATAAAGTTTAAAAACTTTTAAGATCAAAAAAAAAATCTTAAGAAAAAAAGCAAAGATATCTTAAGCAAAGAAAAGAAAAATCTTTTCATTTGGGGAAAAAATAATAATAATAATAAATAAGAAACGGAATAAGATTTTTAAGTATTACACATTTTTCTGAAATTTCAAAGTATCATTCATCAGCATCATTCATCAGCATTGCTCTCAGCTTCTACTTTTTTGAAAAATAATTTCTCATAAAGTGAGAGGGAAGAGAAAAAAATTTATGTTCTAAATTACAATGATTAAACATGACATTATGGCTCAGAAATTTTTTAATTTATCTGCATAAATTCTTGTCAAGGCCTAATTTAGTGTTATACTTCTTACTTTATACACTTACTTACTTTATTCTTTGTCAAAATATACATTCAAAATATATTCAGTTTACATTAGAAAAAATTCACAATCAATCATAATCTTACTTTTCTTTCCAGGTGCCTTTCTAAACGAGTTAATGCTTCTGTTTCTCCACCCAACCAAACAGGAGGTTTTAAATTTTCAGTATCAAAACCTACAAGAAACATACATTATAATACAACATTATAATATATATATCAATCTGCAATGACTGCAAGATGCAAAACTATTTTGTAAAATAATATTTTTTAAACTGCATTTATTAATAATAAAAATAAAATTGCTAATAAATTTAAAAAAAAAAAATTTATTTTTAAATTTCTGTTTTAAATCTACAACAAATATAACTCTCTAGAAGAAACAGTACATTTTGTCTTAATAAGCATGTTATTTTAATTTATTTCAATAATTTAACTTTTGTCAGTTTTTTTTTATTAACCTCAATAAGCATGTAATTGAATAATAAATTTTTAAGTCAAAAGAATTTAATCAAAATAAAAGCAAAAACTTAATTTTTACACAACATAACAAACATAATTTTTTGTAATAATTTACATCAAATCTAGTTTGTACCATAAAAGGAACCCAGAAAAAAATTTAGAGTAATACATGACCATTTAATTCAACAAAATACACACCTAATTCTTCTAGAGTAGGAACACCATATTTTTCCTCATGATCTTCAGACAAGGGGGTGTAGCAATTACTTAAGTCTTCAAATGTTATTCGAGGCAATGGTAAAGGTGGCTGCTCCATATTTGCCAAAATATTTTGGAACTGTTTATATGTCAACGGAGATTTACCGCCATTTTTTTCTATGATTCTAGAGATAAATGAAATATTTAAAACAGGTTGAAGATTTACAACAGTTCGATACTATAACTAAATTTGTACATACCTGCAGCATACAAAATATGAATATCCTAATATAATTCTAAAATAAAAACTTCAAAGTCTTTATAAAGAATACAAAACAATAAAACAAAATTATAAATTGTTTTTATTGTGAGACTCATAATAAATTAACTCATTCAGGACCAGTGAAAGGATGAAATGCTTCCCTTTGACAGTCAACTACTAGAATATAGGTACTAAGAGTATGCATGCATACCAAATAATACATGATTAGCGAAATAAATATGAGACTACCAAATTGAAATCAAGTCTTTGTTAGTATGGGCCACAAAAAACAGAAAGGCTCACCTCATGAATGATACAGTGGGCCATAAAAAAGAGAATTGCATAATCAGAAATATATGATAATGATCCTGAACGGGTTAAACAGGTACAGGGTACAGACTAAAGTGAAAAACATGAATAAAGCACAAATGAAAGTACATAAATGAACATATTATAGTTTCAGTTCTATAACAAGAACCTTTTTCAGTGTCTGGACAGAAAATGATGCTTGAGAAAGTAAAGATATAAACTAGTTTGCAAATGTTTGTGTTCACATAAGTGATAGTAGAGAAAGTAAAGAGACAAACACATGTTAAGAAGTTTATCTATTTATTTTCTTAACCATCATTTAGTGTTTAGGGACTGAGGAAAGTTTTTGTTTATAGAACTGAAACCATAGTATGTCCATTTATGTATTTTCATTTGTTCTTTATTCACGTTAATGGCTTTAGTCTACGTAGCACAAATTATACCCTATCCTTTGACAGATATCATGTTAGTTGAAATAAAAATTATGTGAATAATATAATCTTAAGTAAAAATATCTTATTAACATACTTTTCTAAGTCGTACAAAGTATGAGATGTGCGTGTTATGACATTAACACCATTTTCTTGTGCCATGGTGGTGATGTTGAGATCTCGAATGCGGCCATATGGCTCTGGATCTTTTTCGAATGTTAGGTGAGTGGTTTTCCATAACTGAAATAATGAAGATTTATTAATTTAAAATAGTTATAACGTTTTGAAACTAAGACAATTTAATATTAAAATTTATGGAAGAAAGGACAATTTTCTAACTATAGTAATTCAGCGACCCAAAACATAAACATTACATGGATTTATTAATTCATTAGTGGAAATATTCCTTACAATAGTTTAATCATAGTTAAAACTGCAGCAAAGTTGTCAAAAAGATTTAAAAGCATAAAATAAGGATACAATTAAGTAAAACGAAACTAAAAAGCCAAAAATTTACAACGGTAAATTTTTTTTTTAGATGAATAGAAACAAGAGACATTGCATCGTTAAATTTTTTATTTAAATAAATGAAAGTTGTTTATTTTTTTAAAAAAATTCATTTAGCTGTCAAAAATAGCATTAAAAAATTAAATAAAACAAAACAAAGATACAAATTTACAAAGCTATCAATTAAAATACATATTTTGTTGCAAAAATTAGCAAACATAAAGCTTGATTCTAACTCTCTACATTAAGATAAAAATAATTTAAAAATACAGATTACTAGAAATTAAAAGGAAAACAATCAGATCAGTTTTAACTTAAAGTTGTAAAATTGCAATAACTATCATACAAATTATAATTTTTAAAAAAAATAGCTCATTTAAAGTTCAAAAACAACCTGGGCCTTTTCAGAATGTCAAATTTCAACTTTGCAGTAGCCTATATAGCTGCCTGAATGGTGTTTCTTTTTTAAGAGTTTAACAGTTAATAATTTTCAAACTAATGTGTGCATTTTTCAGAATACCTTGGTAATTTCAAGTTTCGAAGTCTTATAGTTTTCACACAAAGGAACAAAATGTAACATTAAGTTGAACACCCAAAACAGAGGTGTGGCCCTTAGAATTTTTTAATATAGAGAGAAACTAGTAAACTATTAATTGGGAAGAAAAAATTTACATTTTTAACATTTAAATTTTGAAATATAAAAAAAAAATGAATAAGTAACATGCTTAAATATGGTATGAACACAAAAGAAAATCAACGAGTTCCATTGCTCTATAATTAAATTTTCAATCAATTATTTCTCTCCACAATATTTTTCAGTTTAAAATAGTAGTAGATTTATAAAAATCTAAAAAATGCAAGTAGATTTTATTTAAAAAAAATGTAAGTAGATTCTATTAAAAAATATTTAAGTATGATATGCGATGTAACAAGCGTCATTTGCTAGTACTTAATAATGATAGAAAACAATAAATAATGTAACAGCAAAAATTTACTTTTTTATGTATTGAATTTCTAAGGGATTGCAAGTGCACTTTCCTGACAACCCTTGCGGACACTCATAACACCATTGGTAAAAAATTCAAAGGGTTCAGTTGGTTCGAATTAAAAATTTTGGAAAAAAAAATGAAATAACCAGTTTTTAAAAGTACTAAGAGTTTTGAGAAAAAGTAGAAATTTAATAACAAAAAAAAAAGTTATTTATCGCATACTTTTTCTATTACATTAAAACTGTATTTTTATTCAATATTTAATTATGTTTTAATTCAATATTTAATTATGTTATGAATTAAAAATTTTGGAAAAAAAAATGAAATAACCAGTTTTTAAAAGTACTAAGAGTTTTGAGAAAAAGTAGAAATTTAATAACAAAAAAAAAGTTATTTATCGCATACTTTTTCTTTTACATTAAAACTGTATTTTTATTCAATATTTAATTATGTTTTAAATTAAGCAGCATAAATACTTTTAAAAAAATCTTATCAGTAAAGAAAATTTCAGAATCCACTAATGTTGTTTAAAGTTTTTATTCATAATGGTAAAAAATAAAAAAATAAAGGCAGAATTGAAAACTTAAGAATAATAAAATAGCATGAAACTTCTTTGCATAGCAACGAAAACTGTATAATTACTTTAAAGAGACGAGGAAAAACATCAGCTGGTTGACCTCTTATCACAAAAAGACGGGAATTTAATTTCCTGAGATTGTTGTCTAAATTCTCTAGACATTGTAAAAGAAACCTGTAACAGAAATATATCATGAATTTCTAGTCAAAGTTTTTTAATTTGTTTTTCAAATTAGATAAATCAAATGCAAAACCTGATAACTGCGTTTTTGACAAGGGGAGATGTGATGACAAATAGTATTACAAAGGATATTAATTTTAAAGTTAAGAAAAAACTTGATATGATGATATCTTTAATGTTTCTTCTACCTCTAATAAAGCAGTCAGTAAGTTTTGCAATTGGACTGAGTAGAATTGAGACTAATTGAGTAGAATGATTTATAAATAATACGGGAATCGTCACTTTTTAGTTTTTATAATGAAAAAGTTTAAAAAAGAAATTTCTAAAATGATTTAATTTTCTTTCTTAAAATTTAACAAAATGGCTACTAATATTTTTCAGAAAATTTTTATAGCTACACTTACTGACAATTGCAAAAAAAATATTTCAATTTTTGTTTGTTTTTCTATATGTAAAATGAAACAAATCATGATGCATACAAACGACTATAATTCAAAGTGATAGCAAAAGCTTAGTATGAGTAATTTTATTGTGGATTAGAATATAAACTTGCTATAATAGCTTTGAGAAAGTTCTAACACACATAATTTGAATATGGCAAATGCCTTAACAGGTGTAGATTTTAAAGCTGAAGTCTTCACCTCTAAATGACATTAAGAAGAAGCATTACTAACAAAAAATTAAAGATGTCACTGTCACTATTCGCCAATACATAACAGCTATTTTGGCACAGTTACTGATACAGAGATTCTCTGGGGGATATTTGATATTTGCGTACACATGCCTGTTAGCGCCAACTACAATCACCAAGGAAATAAGAAGATTTTAAACTTGCAAAAATTTTAAAAAAATCTGTATGGCTTGTCTAGAATCTTTATGAGTTCTACTCTTTAAGTTTGTCCCCTGTGACGTTTATTTATTTTTTATTTCTACTTCCTAATTTCTAGCAGGCTTTTGACCAGCCAGAAGAAACCAAAATTTGGCTATTATTTTGGTGCAGGTACTGATATGAAAATCTTTCCATCCTCTCAAAGGCATCTGAATGCTTTGATAAATTTTTTCGTGATTCAAAAAGCTTAACAAGCTTAACTCTCTCGACATGATACATTTTCTCTCAAATAAAGATGCATGATGTTATTGAATCTGACGTAAAGATTGTTCTGGAATCTTTAAATTTGTATCCTTGTGGTTTTAAAAGCTTTCATCATGTAATTTATATTTTGAAATACTCTAGAATAATTTTCTTAACTTTTCTCAATTTTTTTAATGACATTTAAAGTGTTTCCAAAGAAAATACATTTATATATAAAGAAAATATGTCGAAAAAAAAATGCAAATTTAATTGAATATAACATATTATAATAATTTTTGAAAGGGGTAAATTGATACCTCATTGCTAAGTAATTTATATTTCACGATCAACGAATGTTGACTTTACTACTGGTGTATAAGTCAACCCCTGATTTTCTTAAAATTTTGGATGTTTCAAAAGTTGACTTACAGACAGATCAGGGTTGGCAGGTTTTTGACATGTGACAGTTTTTGACAGTTTAAACCATGGTTTAAACCGTCACGTCAAAAACCTCACTGTCAAAAATGTCGAAAATGTCAAAAACCTATATTCATATGTGAAATTTAATTAATACATAAAATTTATATATTTTTTATAAAGGATAGTGTTTCTAAATATGTTCTAGAAAAAATAAATTTAAAATTTTGAAGAAACACTTATATTTTGAATAGTAACCAAAATCTTGTACTTTTGAAAACTCACATCTTTTGTAATATTATGTATTCATTTTCATGTGTTATTGAAAATCTGCAGTGATATTATTAAGAAATTTATTTATAACCAAATTTAGTGTATAGTATAGATTATACTAAAAATTAGACATTTTTAAAGATAAACATTAGCAGTTTTGTACATTAGACATCTTCTTTTAAAGAAAAATCTTTTTAATATTCTTTTAAATCTTCTTAATAATCTTTTTAACATAAGACAATACAAATTTAAGTGCTTTCTGTTAAATACACAGAGTAGTTAGTGTCGATTTACAGTATATTCAGCCTATTCATTTACTATGCTGAAAATTTAGTTTATCCAAATACTTGTGAATTTCATTTTGCTGAATACTATATAGTTTTGTTGAATATCTAAATATTCAGCTGTTGAATAATTACTTCTTGCTTTCAAGATATGCATTATTTGTATTCTTAATACAAGTGGAGAAAAAAAAATTAAGAGATAAAAATTGTTTTAAAATGATAAGTGTAATAATTATAAATAAATATAATAAACAATATGAATTATATTTATCATTATTCACAAATATAACTACTTTTAAATTCAAATTAACATACTGGATAATAAAGATATTCGGTATAACATTAAAATTTTTTTTCATACACTTGTATCAAGTTTGTATTTATACAACATAACTTGTAAGTTCCTTATAAATATTAGTTATATGTTCCTTATATGTCAAAAATGCATAGTAATAAACTTTTAATTTTCTTAAGTATCAAAAAAAAAATTTTTTTTTTAAATATAAATATTTAAACAATTTTTGTGCAAAATTTTTCTGCACATGCATTTGAATATAAATTTCTGAGATTTTAAATCTGTTATTTTACCTTAATTTTAATTAAAAAATATTTAAAAACCTGCTGATTATTTATAGTATAATTAAATTTCAATATAATGCATGGCAACTGTTGGTAGTTTTGAAGTTTATATATTTTCTTGGCAAACTTCAGTTTTTGACATTTTTGACGGGTTTTTGACGGTTTAAACCAGTATTATACCCTTGTCATGTCAAAAACCACTTTTTGACGTCAAAAACCCAACCCTGAGACAGATATACACAGTAATATTCATGCAATGATTTTCCCCTATTAATTACTTAAAACTGAAATGAATGAAAAGGAATATTTCTAAGAAGGTAAATCAAATTTCTAGAGTAGGTCAGGCCCACCCTGGCCTCTACTTAGTTACATCAATGCAGAATTTGATTAGTTCACGTAGAAAATTAAATTTTCTCTTAGCCTATATAACTTTAACTTTTAGAATTTAATCATGTGTTATAAGCTGCATGGTAAATACACTAAAATTTGGCAACAACTAGAGAGTGGCAATGAGAAACTCAACAAAACATCACAAACAGGGACAAACTTGAAAAATACAACTCGTAGCCGGTCTGGAGCAAACCATAATTTTTTTTTCAATTTCGAAAATTAGGAAAAAATTTTAGCGATTGTAGTTGAAATGAACAGGTATAGATATACATTAGGTAATATCTCCTCAGTAAACATATGAATTTCATTATGAAGGAGAAAATCTTTTTTTCTTACAAATAAAATATATGAATAAAGAAATCGTAATGTTCAAAAAGTGACTTAAATTATATAGTAGCAATATCAATAAAAGCTGACAAAAGCAAAAACCATTAAAAAAAATTTTTCAAGAAGAGGATATGCATAAAAAAAGTTGGAACTTAAAAGTAGTATTTATATATCTCAGAAGTTGAACTTTAGGAAGATCTGCGTCAGAATAATTCGCAAGTATAAGGTACTCTCGAGCAGCCGCCCACGAAAAACTATATTAAAAAAAACATTACAGAAAGGACCAACTCATAGGGAATAACTCGTAGCCACCTTTAAGGCAAACATCTCCATGTTTTCCTTGTTTGCTTTTTTTTTAAGTTAGAAAGTTTAAAATCTATTTGGTACATTGACAATTGTAGTTGGCATAACAGATCACGATTCAGAAATATCCTCTGAACTTTTCTCGCACTCTTTTAAAAGGTGAATAGATACATATTTTAAATATATTGCGACAATATTATAAAAAAATTTAATGTTATAAATATTAAGTCCTCTGAACAAAACACTTGTTGCATATATATCGATTTTTAAAAAAATGCACAATATCTTATGAAAATTTTAGAAAAACAGATGCAAACAAATATCAATTAAACACTTCCTTTAACAAATGTCAAAACCTGTCAGATTGTAGAATTATAAGCCAAAATAACAGTAATTTATAAGCAATGTTTACTTTAATCTCTATAGAGCTTAATTCCCTCATTATCCTCCTGAATATTAACTGATAAGAATACATAAATATCAATAAACATGAATAAACAACTTAAGAAGTAGAATTAGACAGGATTGTCTTTTAAAATGAAATCCAAGTTTATCAGTGGAGAATTTTTTTAAATCATAACTAGGCATTATATTTCCTGTACATTAACTAATAATTTTACACACAATATTTCTATCAAAAATCACATTACACAGACTAAAAATACATAGTACATATGATCATTACAAATTTGTTGAACAACAGGTGTCGTGCAACAAGTCCCTTCTAGTAGTATCTGCGGTGCACGCAATATCAAAAGAATATGTTTGAAAGTTAAAAATATTACCTCCATTTATTAATTCCAACGTTTGACGAACCAGCAAACCATGGATCTAGTATAAATACACAACGCCAAGTACTGGCGCCTTGTAATCCTTCCTTCAGCGCTGGTTGATCATGTAATCGTAGACCTTTACGAAACCAATGAATTACATTTTTTTGCTTGAGGTTACTCATTATTAAGTAATCATATTATATTGGGAAAGATGCATTATTTTACGAACAACTGTGCAATAAAACAATTTAATTAAAAAGATCAAATGGTATTCACACTTCAGTTTCGTTATTAAACTAAACATCCATGCGACAAAGCAATAGAAAGATATAGACCAATCACAGGCGAGGTTGAAATATCTAGAAACTACGGAACTTCTACGGAATAAGCTAGTTTTAACTAAAATTGAAATTTCAATGAAATTTGTAGAACAATGAAAAAGGGTTTTCGTTCGTAAAATTAATAAATAATTATACACAACTTTAGTTTTATAACTAAATATTGTTTGAAATGTATTTGAAGGGAAATCGATATTTAGAATGCATTTTGGAAAGGTCTCTGTACATTCATCATTTCTGGCATGCTGTTTGCAACGTGACTTGGACGAAAAGTAAAAAGAACAGCGACCATGATGCATCAAATGAAGTCACGTTGCAGAAAAGCGTTACACGCTTCGATTAATTACGTGTGGTTTTTCAGGTGGGGTGTATCCGGTACCAGTTATAAAAAATAACTTTTTCCTTTAAAAAGAAATTCAAAAACAAAAATTTCGTTAATACGATCGCTGCCGGATTTTTATGCAAAAGGAATTTCTTTTCCTTTTAATAATTTACTTTTTCGTTTTGTTTACAAGAATTATCTGTGTAAGAAAACTGCTAGGGAGAAAGTGAGATAAAATTAATTGTAAATTTAAAACTTAATTTTCACCTTTATTATTCAGATTTAGAATTTATTTTTAAAATTTTTATAATAATTATTATTAATGAAAGTAAAATTGTTCATAAAATAATCTGAGTTAGAAAAATAATTAAATAGAAATTTAAAAAAAAAAATATGATATGAAAACACAAATTATTTATTTATTAGTAAAATTAACATTATCTTTAAAACAATGAAGCCAGTATATTTATTATTATTATTATACATATATATATTATTTATACACGTATTAATTAAATAATGTATAGATTATAATCGATATTATTTATAGTTATTTAATGTATAATAAATGTTGATTATTAATGAAAGTAAAATTATTCATAAAATAATCTGAGTAAGAAAATAGTTAAAAATTAAATTAATATTTAAAAAAAAAAATTATGATTTGAAAAAAAAAATATTTCTTTTTTAATAAAATTAACATTAACTTAAAGAATGAAGCCGATATTATTGTTGTTATTATTATACATATATATATTATTTACATATGTATTCATTAAATAATGTATACATTATAATAGATATTATTTATAGTTATTTAATATATAATAATTGTGTCTTTTTTTAAAAAAAAATAGACGCATTTAAGTATTGTTTGACATTTATGAAACTTTCTTAATTAAAATAAATTAATGATATAAATTAATAAAAATTGCCATTTGCTATGTTATAAGAGCTCGCACGAGTTCAAGATTTTAAACTAGTTTAGATTAGTTAGAGATAGTTTAAATTAGTTTTTAAGAAAAAGAACAATTTATAATTACAATCTTATTTCAGACAATTTTCTTTATTTAATTTTTCTTTTAAATTGGAAAAAAAAAATACGAAGGATTTATGTTGATTAAACGAAATAAAATCTTACAGTAGAATATAAACTTATGAAAATATACCTGACAATAAAATATTGTAGATTATTATGATATTGTGTATTATTTAGTTAGTGTTGTGTATTAATGTCATGGAGCCAATTACAATTTTTTTCGAAAAAAATACGCTGTTTATACCAAATTCGTGAGAGAAAAAAATCGGGCTGTTTAAATTTATTTATTTATTTTTTATTATTATTACTTACTTATCCTTATTATTTTTATTTTTTTATTAATTTATTTAGCTTAATTGTTCTAATTTTATCAACGACGTGAAAGATACTTGCGAGAGAGTTGAAATTGTTGAAAATTAATGTAGAATTTAAATAAAAATTCAAAGTGAATATTTACTGAGTTTCGGCATTTTTCGTGCAGTTCCGAAAATTGTCCTATCAACCACTTGTTGTAAACAAATGCAAACCGCTTCACAATAATAAATATCTATATCTATATTTTATATATATATATATATATATATATATA
>NC_092206.1:54592154-54627820 GCF_043381705.1 Parasteatoda tepidariorum
ATACACCCTGTGTATATATATATATATATATATATATTGAAAAATAAGAAAGACTTGTTTTTTCTTTTATTAATTATTATTGATAATCAATTAGGTTAATTATTTTTTTAACTTTGTAACTTTTGTACATGTAATCTTCCTTTGTTAAGTAAAAGATCTTAAACTTGGAGTCAGGTGATGCATAACAATTATGATAGTATATTGTTACAATAATTATAACAATTAAAGTGTATAAAATTTAGCACGTTAAACCTTAAAGGAGAAAAAATATTAAAGTAAGCATTCACTTTCTGCTGACACGTTGAAATTGTTTAATGATAAAAGTACATCAATGTAGAAAGATACTCTGGAAAATAGAATTTTCATTAAAATGTCTAATGCCACTATTCAAAATTTTGATATTTCAGAATCCATCAATTTGAGGTGGAAAGATTCATTTGGAAGGAGAGTTCACACATATTTCAAAATAGTAAATTTTTTTTCCACCATAAATATATTTTTATGTAAACTTCTTTAAAGTCGAAATGCTTAACTAAATTTTGTCATATATTTATATTCTTTTTACTGTTGAATTAACTTTTTATAGCCATAGATTATTTTCTAACATAAGTTTTTTTAAAAATAAAATTTAATCCAAGCAAATGAAAAAGTGTGCAAAAAGTGGCTATTAAATATATCGGTCACCGACTCATTAAGTTTGAAGAAAAAGTGGCTGGTAAATCATTAGAGTCTACAGGCCACTGGTTAAACTTTAAACTAAAAAAACTTTTCTGGTCTAATTGCTAGAAAAGCAAAGGTCTCCTATAAAAGGCTACTTTTACTTCTTCTGAAATTTCTCTTTCAATCAAAAGTAATGAATGAAATCAAACGTGATCGAACATGTGCTTTTTACAACTGGCGGGACAAGATTCATTCTTCCAGTCTTGTTCTCTTATCTCGAACACTCTCAAATTTTACCGGTTTTACCTTTCCGTCTCATTTAATCTCAGATTATACTTACAAAGCGAAATTTATTCTCATTAGCTTCCAATTTATTTCTTATCAGTTGAATGAATTAAACAAAAATTTACATCTAGTAAAATGGCAGTATCGTGAACCATTCGATTAGATTGTTATTAAACAACTTTGATATATTTCTTAAAAATGCTTTTAAGTGTTATCGCTAACTTTAAAAACTATTCTCACTAATTGTTTTACTGGAATCGGCACTATTAAGTATTTTTAAACTATTAGGCAATACTCAAGATTAAGCAAAATCCATTAAAAACATGTAAATTGCAATTTTTTTTGTCATTGAAAATCCAGTTTAGTTATTAAACTACATAGCTATAGAGATAAGGCTAGTTTTATCCTCTGCAAATTAATGTAAATCTTTCATAACATTCACTTGTGACATAGTAAATATATGACATTGGTGACTGAAAAATTTTAAATGTCGGTTAAAAAATAATTTAACTTACTTAATTTGAACTAACGATTGTTAGAAAATAATTACTATGATATTTTTCGCTTGCTTAGCAAGGATTTCCAATCCAAACGATGCAAATCTCGATACACGACATATACTTTAATTAGAAAAAAAGGTCCTTAAACACAAAAGTCACAAATATTCGACAATTTTCTAGCATTTCATGAATTAAATATTCGATGTTAAGAGAAATACATAAAAAGTTGTAGGTTAGAAAGAAAAAATTCGTATCAATCTCTAACTACTTTTTTTTCTTCCTTTTTTTTCGGTTTTGAACATGAGTGTAAATTTAATCTCCCAGCAAAATTTGTCTATTAAAAGAAGTTAAGAAAAAAAATACATTTGACTCTCTTCGACCACATGGGTATTTCGTTTGACATTTATAATCTAAATAGTTTAAATTTCAGTGTTTATAAATTGAATCGGCATTTCAAGGATACGCAATTTCTCCACTCTCTCTACTTTTCCCCTCTGGGCATATCCTATTATATAGGAAAGACATGGTTTCTATAGTTTGTTAGGAAATTTTATCTTTACTTTTTCCCTCTTCATTTTTCATTATTATTCCTATTCACAAATAAAAATATTAATAGTAATAAAAAAAAATTAATCCATTTATAATACTTCAAATAATTTTAAAAATATATTAAAATTTAATAATTATAAAAATTTTAAAATAAGGTATTTTTGTTCGAAATTACTTAGGAAATGGATAAACTTTTGACGCAGTCTTAAAGTATTTTTTAAAAGCAAAATTCAAAACTTGATTGAATTCAATTTCATAATTTCTGAGGAATGGAATAAAAATCTAAAGAAAAAATTTTCTTTTTAACTTTTATTTGTTTGCCAAAGATCTAAAAATCTTAAATTTCGACAGCTCTTCTGAATTCTGAAGACCATATCTTCTTCGTGGGGATTACGCAAGTGGAAGAGATTCTCCCTTAAAGGTAAAAATCTTAGACCTTAGGAAAAAAAGAAAAAAAATAATAATAAAAAAAAAAACGATCCGAGTAAGTAAATTTGTGAGGCGAACTTAAGTCCAGATTTATTATAAGGCCGGATAGGGCCGGATCTAAGACCTTCTCAAGGCTGGCGGCCCCCTAAATGTTACAAATATCTTTTGCGTGTTTTTCCAAAAGAATTGTCCATTAGAATTATGAGTTAAAAAATCTGAAATCAAGAAAGCACAAATTTACTAATTTATCATAATTTACTCATGTTATAAAAGGCAGGGTGCGTAGCGTTTTTAAAAAGTGCTTAAAGGTGCTTATTTTCAATTTTCGTTTTTTAAAAGCCCTTAAAGATGCTTTTTTCAATGGGTGTTTTTAAAAAGTGCTTAATTTTCCCTTTCTCAAAATGAGATTTTTCTTTCACCCTGTTGATTTTCGCTACGAATTATGCAAAATAAGGACACGGTTCACATTGTTTTATTCAACGTTTTCACAATTAATTCAATCCCAATCTATTCCGGCGTATTGTCAAGCGTAGCGTATGAAATTCGCTTTAAGTGATTCAAAATTTCATGATTTTTGACAATTGTCAAAAACAAGTCCAAAAGTTTTTTTTTTTTACTTGTCGGTTAAAACAATATAAAACCGTCAGTTGTCAAAAACTTTCCAATCCTGCCTAATTATGAAATTTTTTTAAAGTGCTTAAAAATATTTTTTGAGTGCTTGAAAAGTGCTTAAAAAGTGCTTATTTTTTTGTTGCATTATTTGGCTACGCACCCTGAAAGGTTTAAAAACATTTTGTACTTGTAAATTTGAGGACGAATGGAGCTCCCAACACTTCTGTGCCTTGGGACCTCGGATTTCTAAATCACGCCCAGGACTATCCTGCAGGCGGCAGGCATAAAATCAGAATTAGTCTGATTTCCTATTTCCCGCGAAACAATAAAAAACGCGCAAGTTTTGTTTGTAATAAAAAGTGCAAAAATATATTCGCAAGATGTGCTTAAAAAGTAAAAAAAGAAAAAAATTTCTAAGTACCAAAAAAAAAAAAGGGGGGGGGGGNCAAAAAAAAGGGGGGGGGGGTGTGGATTTAAGGTAAATTTAAAACATATAATTGCATTTCTCAAAGCGTGCTTCTCAATAAATTTTATCACATTTAATGACAACATTTAATTGACAGTTCAGCAACAGTTTAACTGTAAATAATTCCTGTATTACTAATCGAATCTTTAAACGTGTTACAGTATGTTAAAACGGTTTTTCCACACGAGGCTACATTTTTTGTAACAGTATTATCTCGTTCTCGCGAAACACCCAAAAGTTCTCTAAACTGATCGTTTTATAACAAAATTATACAAAATGCCACACTTCAAGCAGTGCAGAAGCACTGAAAATCTAACCTCATTTTACTAAACGTGACACATTTTGCTAAATAAGCTTCAAAATGATCACGTTCGATCTTTTTATTTAAAAAAAAAAGTTGATCTAAACGTTGAAATAGAAAAAAGCACTCAAGAAATTTTTAAGTAATGTTTATGTTTTGCAAAAATTGAGAGGCAAGGGAAAAATCAAAAAGCAATTGAGGACGATATTTCACTTTATAATTTTTATTCTCATTTACTGTTTTTTTTTTTTTTTTTTTTTTTTTTTTTNTTTTTTTTTTTTTTTTTTTTTTTTTTTTTTTTTTTTTTTTTTTTTTTTTTTTTTTTTTTGAAATTTGTAAATATAAGAAAAAGTTTCGTTAATAATGAAATCTAAAAAAAATATTCGATTATTATTAAAATACTAGTGGGCTGCGCCCCCTGCTCGTTAACGCTCGCCAACCCCCGAAAATTGCTACGCAATCTTATTATGGTTTGCTACTAACTTAGGCGCGTTGCAAATGCACAAAATTCCAAGAATTCAAAACAATCATTCAAATCCATATAAAAACTTTTTTTTTTAAAAAATTACATCTTTTTAGTAAATACTAAGTCATTTAAATAAATTTGAATTCAAATAAATGACATGTAATTCGCTAAACCTATTAGAAATGTGCTATAGTATAATTCGTAATATAAATCAAAAATCGTCAAATAAATTCGTAATATATAAGTTTAGTTTTTATAATTCGTGAAAAAAAGCGATTTCGACAAAATACTAAAATAGAGATCTATCGACAAAGATTACTCACTTCTGCCTAGCTTAATAGTATGAGATTGCAGCAGCTGATACTCTCTGGTTATTTCAGTTTCCGTTTTTAAAAGCGCTATATGTTGAGCCACCTCAGCTAGATTTGGCATGTGACATTTTTAGCGGCAATCATTGGTCGATTCGCCGTGTAAGAGAAATAGTAACGTAAACAAAACAAAGCAAACGTTGCTACCGGCGGAAAAGAAATACAGCCAAAATTTGGGAGCCACGTAAGAGAATTATATATATTAGATTATAAATTATATATAATAAGTAATTCAAATTATTTATCGAGTAGAATATACACGAATCTCACATGTAATGTAAAATTAACAGCTAGCACTGGCCACACGATGATTAAATATAAAAAATGGCGATTAAAAAAAATTTCTCGCAATCGCCACCCAATTACCACTTTTCATCAGCACATAATGCACTGTTCATTTTGTTATATTTTTTTAGTTAATATTGAATTATTATAAGTATTTTGCAATATTCAGAGCGTTACTTTATTTGTCAGATGTTTTTTAAAATTATTCTTCGTTTTATAAATGAACTTTGTAATTTTTTTGTTTTTTTTTGAGACATGATTCAAAAGAAATACCTTGCAATTACTGATATCGATAATTTTCCTTAACCGTTTGGAAAAAGTGACCGCATGTTTTAAAATGTGGCTTCCGTTAAAAATGCTACAACCCTTCCCTGGCCAGTAGCGTAATTTCCCAATTTTCTGCTATAATGCTGCAAGTTGGCATCAGTAGTTGGTTGCACTAAAAACTATATTTAGATCATAAAAAGAATTTAATTTTAAGATAAAAATTCAAGAAAATTTTCAATTATTAAGAAATGGAAAATCGTATTTGGATCTACAACTTTTTTATTATTTTATAACAGTCCTTGAACAGCCGAGCCAATTTTAAATTTACTATTACCTAAGTTCGACTCCGTAACTAAATAGTTCGTTGTACCAAATCCGTAGTTCCTTGTAATTTTGAACCCAATCCAGTAGACAAGGGAACACCTGGATCAAGTATAGGGAGAAATCAGCTTTCGTGGACACTTTTTGAAAGAACTGAACCGCATTTGTCTTACTTGGAAAGGAAAACCACGAAAACCTCCCACGGTTAGTCTGGCGGTAGGGGACTCTAATCCATTAAACGTCTACCACTGAGGATATTTTTCTTCATCACTGTGGACGGTCCGAGTTGGGTGCGGAATTCGTATCGACCAGTCATCGTTGGGATCAAACCCAGGTCATCTCATAGGGAGGTGAGCTCTCTATCCCAGAGCTCTCGCCAGCTCGTAGTTACTCTCTAAATTTACGACTTGAAACTGCAATCACAATATTTTTAATTTAACTCGCAATCTGTGCTCATTTCACCTACAAAGCCTAGTTACTGTTTAAGTGGGGAAATCAAGATATTTATATTATATTTATAACAGGCGTTGAACAGCCGCCCCAGTTCTGAGTTCATTGGGTTCAACTAGTCTTCGTGAGGAACTTTGTGATAGAACTAACCCACATTTACACTGCTTTTTATACATTTTCGTTACACGGACAGGTAAACTACGAAAACCTCACATGGTTAGACAGATGGCAAGGGGATTCTAACTTACGATTTGTCTACAATTGAGGATATTTTACGTCAGCACTGTGGTTGGCAAAATTCGTGTAAACCAGCCACCCGTGGGATTTGAACCTGCTTCACCTCAATTGGAAGTGAACTCTTAGTCCCCTGATCTAACGCGGATCGGAATCAAGATGTTGGAGGTAATTGATATTTATTTCTTTGCAAGCAAATTATTATTTATTAGTAAATTGAAAATCTTTGAATATTTATTGCTACTAATAATATCTGGTTTAAATTAAACCATTGAACTACCATTTTGCCAAACACACAAACTCACTGTAGAATGAAAACAAAAAAAACTCTTCAAAAAATAATGATAAAGAGGGAAAATTTCAGGAATTTCTTTATATTCTTGAACATTTATTGATGATTTATTCAATTTCTTATTTAGTAATATTTTTTTTTTTTTTTTTTTTTTTTTNTTTTTTTTTTTTGAAAAGCCTTTCATACTAAAAAATTTTATACGATTAAAAATTTTTTTTTGTGGAGAGATTTCTTTTTTTTTTTCGTTCCATTTCATAATATTTTTCACATTTCTTGTGCAGAGATCTTCTTTAGCAATTTTTCTAAATTTATATATTAAAAATTGAAAATTTATACATTAAATTTTCTAAATTTATAGATTAAATTATAGATTAGTTTAAGAGTTAAAATCTATTACTATTTTTGAAGTATTTATTTACTTTTGATATTTACTTTTTATTAATTTAATTATTTTATTTTATTATTTTTATTTTGTTCCATTTATTTTTGCATTTGCAAAAATAAATGGGACAGTTTTTGAGCATTTTTCGGTATCTATCTCCTTTTTTTTCTTTTCTTTTTTTAATTGTTATTATTGCGCTTTTACAATTTTAACACCAGTTGTAATTTTCTTTTAAAGTATTATTAAGTATTTTAAAGTATTTTTTTTTAAAGTATTTAAGTTAATTTTTTTTTCTTCTTTTCTTTTATAGTGATTCTTTAAAAAATTTTATTGTCTTGATAATTCATCCTGACCCCTCTCCAATTTTACTTCCAGATACATTACTTAATTTGCCTATTCTTGTGTTTCGATTTAATGCTTTTATTCTCTATTCGCGATTATACGAAATTAAAATTGATATCATGAATTTTGCAATTGAGCAAAGAGAAATGGAGAATCCGTGAAAAAAGTTAAACTGGAAGTCAAAGGCGATTTTTTTCCCTAAGTTTAATCAGTTTCTTTTTTATGCCTACATCTGATCATTACATATTTTTAAATTAAAAATCTTTCAGAAAAATGCATTTGTATTAATAAAAGGAAAGCTACAGGTAAAAATGTTTGTGACAAAATAACAATTATTCTTTACAGCCAGAAATCAATATTTTAAAAGCACTTACAACAGTGTTTTAGCGCCATCTACTGTAACTTTTATTAATTGATTTGTATCAAAATAAGAGTTTCATGCAATTTCAATAGTATTTCGATTACTATAATAATTAAGTAATTTATTTAATTTTTTTTCTTCTAATGTAGGTAAGATATCTTTTCCAAGATCAGTTTTCAAAAATAAGGTAGAAATAATAATAAATAAGAAAGACTTGTTATAATTATATTTAAAAAATTCAGATGTCTTACACTTTCGATAAATAATTATAAAATAACTTATTTCATGCAAATTATATGAATAATGAAAAACTTATTAATGTAAGTAATTATTTGAATTAGTATAAATTTTTTATTAATCATAAATATTACTTAAAAGCATTTAAAAATTAATTTAAAAAAATTTTCTAGTGAATTTAATATCTTTTGAATTTATCAGTAATTTTTTTCAACCTAAGTAGTTATAATTTATTAAAAATCAAGCGTAGCTTGATAAAATTTCATACAAAATTATATTACTTCGAATTAATAACAATTATCCGATGATTAAAATTTATAGTAATGAATGCAATACTTATGAAATAATTTTTAAATTTAAAAAAAATGTTGAATATAATTATAATAAACTATTTATTGTTAACTAAAATAATTATTAGAATTAATAAAATAAGTATAGGGATATAAAGAACAAAATCATTGGTCGCTGACCTTAAATTATTAATTTTTAATATGTTTTATATTTTATTAAAAAAATTATATAAAATCCTTTAGTGGGGTTCGAACTCGCGCCAGAGTTTTCCACTAGATTTACTCTGACATCTGTCAGATTTTTTAAGTACTAAAAGCATTCAAAAAAAATTTCACACAGTCAAATCGAAAATATCTCTATAAATTGCTGGTAAAATTGCGATAAATCATCTTTTAAAAAAACAATTTTTATAATTTTGTGCAGAAAGATTTTGACAGATCTATTTCGTTGGTGAAAGTAAAAGGAGCTTTTATTTAGAAAAAAGTGTTTTTGAGTTTTCAGTAACTGCACTAATTCGAAACAAAACAGCACTTAGCAAGTCCTGGCTGCGTCTTTCAGCGTGTTACGTTTCTAATTTTTAAAGTTTTCAAGTCTCTTTTGATGTGGCTGCTCTAATTTTTCAACATATTAAGGTCACCCATTCGAACCATAAAGAGGCTCACGCTATCTTAGATTTTGGTTTAACCGATATTTTGTTGTTGTTGAGGATTTATAATACCAGATGGCGCTGAGCGCTAACAATTTTTTTTATTATTTTTTTCTAGTATAGATTTAACCTACTGAACCACAATGGAATAAAATAATTTGAATCATTACAATTTGTGAAATTATTGTTGAATTCGAGTTAGTTGTACTTAAGTTTTTGATAATAGAGTATCATTTACCAGCACTGTATCATTAAAAAAATGCAATATATAGGCATCATTTTATTTGATTATGCGAAAAAATGCCCTATAATTTTAATAACTTTTCTGGATTTTTCTCAAAAATGTAAAATAATGAAATTATGGGATCAGTGGTTTTGAGTAGGTAATTGAGTACTGATTTTCAGATTTTTTTAAAACAATTTATTTTATTTATTCATAAAAATTATATTTTTATTAATTTTAAATTAATATTTAAATAAAATATAAAAATATTTTAAAATTTGAATTTTGTTTGAGGTTTAAACTGCTAAAAGCCTATTTGGAAGATGCTTAACCCTTTGACGCAGAAATTTTATTAAATATATTTTTCATACTTTTTTTCACTATTTTGTTTTAATTTATGTCCAAATAAGTGAAAAATATTATATTTAGCATTTTAATAATTTATGGTTACGAAATACAAGCATAAAACACCGGTGTCTTTTCCTGCTTTAAAGTTAAATTCTTCCAAACATGGCTCACAACAAAACAATAATTTTTCAAATTTGCATTTATTTGAAGTTATTTAGATGTAAGAGAAACAATAATTCATCATTGAAATTTCTTTAATTTACAAAATTATTTATTAATACATTTTGCAATGTGAATGAAAAAAAAATTTTTCAAACTATTTTTCTTTCGGGTTTTATACTTTAAACTAAATATAATTCTAATAATCTAACAGATTTTTTTTTAGTAACTAATAGACTGTTTTTTACAGATAAAAAAAAAACTCAAAAAATATTTTTATTTGTAATTAGAGTGTCAGAAAAAAAATGTGTATAAGGAACATCGGTGATCCATCTCCGCTAAAGGCTGAATTACTTTTCAAAAAATACAGAAAAATGGAATCTAAAATATCACGCTTTATACTTCTTTAATTCGAATTACGTATAACCATTGTATCTTACTTGATTCGAAGATACAGTCGAGAGTAAAATAAATATAAAACATCAGTTTATTTGCAAAAATTAAGAAAAAACACATTTAAAATGCACACTTTGAATTTTCCCCTCCGACTTCCTTTTGACAACTGACTCCTTTTTGTCTTCGACTCCTTACCGACAACTGAGTTCGGTCGGGAAAGAAGAACATGTTAACACGTGAAAATACGATTAATATATCAAAAGCTGTCCTAGTAAACTCAATCCACAAAAAAGTAGATACAAAGATGAAAATTTTTACTTCCTTTATATTTGAAATTTTAAATATTACCAGTAAAAGTGTATGCTATTTATGAAAAGGAGCCGTTCTAATATTGCTCAAATTTTTGGCAATTTTTAACTTTGATTGTTGTAATCTAGTTTTATGATAAAATTCCAACAAAAAGATGTAAACAGATGTTTGCACTAAGCAAAGTTTACGTTTTTATAAAATTTTGAGTCGTAGATATTCTTTAACACTAGATTGCCCAAGGAAGTAATTTTGACTGCTTTTTAATTTCAATTAGAAAAACAATGAGGACACAATTTCTTAGAATTTTTTGACTTTTTGTGCAACTTATAATTTTATTAGTGTTAATGTTTACTAATAACTTGTTATATAATCTAAAATAATATCAAAAATACTGAAAATTAGTTTTAAACAAATTTTTTTATACATTAGTTATTCTTTCACAATGCAGTCAATTTGACTGCTTTTGGGCAATATAGGTATTTCAGTCTTTCTAGTGTTAAGAAACTGTTGATCTCTGAAAGAAAGTTTCTCTTTCCGATACTCAAATTTTATTCCACATTTTAAATAATTCCATGTGTATTTTTTTATTTATTATTATACCTCTTTGAACTATTATATACCGCAAAATAGAATCAAGTTAACACATCTTATATTCTAGTGATTTGGTATTTTAATATTTATAGCGGTAGTTAGGCCACATGACTCATCCGCCAGAATTTAATCTGTAATAGATTTCAATGAACGAATAAAACTAGTTGATTAATGCCATTTATTTATTGGTCGGGAGAATTGTATTTACTTCACCGGATTTTTGAAAGCTATTTTATGAGCAAATCAACTGTTTAATGTGAACCATCTATCGATGATGGCGAAATCATATCACGTCTGGAGGTCACCAATAAGGGAATTTAATTCTCGACTCTGTTAACGTTCATCTATTAAGAGGTAAATCAAGATCGAATCAACATGTCGTATATACTAGTGATTTGGTATTTTAATATTTATAGAGGTAACAGTAACACGCCAAAATATCAATGCGTAATAATCTTAATAAAAAGAAAGAAACTCTAAAAATTATTGAGCAGCAGCGGTTGCCATAGTTAACAGCGCATGCGCACTGTTTACTGTTGAACATGGTTTTTAAGAATATTTTGAAAATAAGGGAATTATAATTTCTTATATAAGTGTTGCTTCTACTCCCCCCCTAGTCAGCAAAAATAAGCAAATCACAAGGTGCAACAAAAATAAGCAATCGTTAGGTGCTGACATATTAATCGAACAGCCCCAAAGACAATGAAATTTTTGTCATTAACATACTTATTTTATTTTAAAAAGTGACTCTAGTATGAAAAGACTGCGCCAAAAATCATTGTGTATAGCTGAAAAACAAATTTTGTAAAGCTCTAAACTTATATTATTTATAATCTGACCGCTATTATTGAGACTCGCAGAAAAATGTTCACTAATTTTCGGTACAAAATGTATAAGCATATTTAATTTTACTTTCAATCATTGCCACGCCCGCAACAGAAAATTACATTTATATATCCACCGAACACTTTCTGAGAGTGAACATTTTGATACATTGTATTCAAAAATTGCTTATCAAGATGCCGAATCAAAATTAATTTTTTTCAAAAAAAAAAAAGCATTAAGCGTTGCGGGAATAATGCTTATTTAAAGTCCCATCCGCAATATCATTTAAAATTGAACTGAAATGTAATTTAAGCAAACTATTTAGCAAATTAAAACAAAATAATTATATTAGAGGGACCGGAAAGTAATGTCGTTTCGGCTCATTAAATATTCCTTAGTCTTAAAAATCAATTCATTTTTTTCGATTCATTTTAGATCCGGCATTGAAAGGTTGTAGCTAACGAGGGTGAATATATTACTGATCAAAAATAAAATCGTGATAGCAAATATCAAATGCACCGAAACGACATTGCTTTCAGGTCCCCCTAATAATATTTTGGTAAATATGTAAATGACAACAGTAACTATACCCTTTGATTAAGTTGTGTGAACCCCAGTTAATCAAAATTAACCGCATTTGAGCATGCGGCCTTGCGTATAATTGTTTATTAACTCAGTTTGGTAAGATAAAGTTGTTGCTCCTCAGGAAAATAGTTCTGTAAATGATATAGGATTTAGGTAAAAAGCAATTAAAATGTAAAAATTCTATTAAAATAAAATAAATGCACAATTTTGTTATTTTATAGCATCTTTTTCTTTTTTAATTTTTTAAAATAAATCTAACGTTAGCAACGTATTCCTTGTCAATTTTTAATTTAAATTAACCTCAATAGCAGAAAAAAGGAGAAAAGAATAATTGAAACAGTCATTTAAATGTTTATAAAGTTGTAGATACTGAGTTTGAACCCAAGCAAAATTCGACAAATAACTTTTTCTAAGAAAAATTTTTTTAAATCATTCCCATAAAAACATTTACCATTTGTTAAATAAGTATTTTTGTTGCATATGTATTTATACACTTATTTATTTCTTCTTCAGGAGAAGGAATAGCACATAACGATCACGAAATTCTCTGGAAAAGATTAAAGAAAATTAATAATATTACCTTTTTAAATTAATACCTACTGTATCAATCATTAATATATTTATTTCAAAAAAAAAATCTGTTTTGAAAATATTTGTGAGTGTCATTATTTCATTTGATTACAAGTCAAGCACGCAAAAACTTTGAATGAATATTTCCTGCACAAGCAAGAATAGAGAATCTTTTATAGAATATTCATTTTAAATATTACTGTCGAATATATATATANTATATATATATATAGATGACAAAATACCTTTCCTCAAACGATCATGATATTAATTAATATTTTTCGAGTATAATCCTAACTGATAACTTCACCCAAATTTTCTATTACTCCCGCGCATAACTTCGTTCTCCACGGGAGACTCAGGGGCGGTTTCTAGAAGAACCAATAAGATTCATCCAAACACCGTTTTTCCCTAAAGGGATTTCTCAGGATTTGAAAGAAAACTCCAAATGCGAAATATTTGTTTTTGCAAAGAATTATCTAATTATTGTAAAAATGAATATAATAAGAATGCGCATCTGTTTTTGAATTTCCCAACATCTTTTTAAATTAAGCCATATAGTTAATTTTACTATTTAAATAAATGACTAATAATAAATAAATAAATAACTGATTCCTTAGAATTTTGTTGTTGTCTGATGTTTATGCATGCAATGTAAATTATTCTTCATTAAAAATTCTTTTAAAGACCCAATATAATTTATTCGTTTTTATCAATTGAGTAAATTCTTAACTTTTAGAAAAATACGTCGTTCTGATTCGCCAAACTTTTAGCATAGATTTATAATGATTCCACTTATAATCCTACATTCTAAAGCATTGATAATTTTATTATATTGAAAGCTATCTCTTAAGTATTATGTCAAGAAGCACTTTTTTTCGACATTTTCAATTAATCACATGAAATAGTATTTTAAGGAATGAATAATAGGAATTATTAACGTAGTAGTAAAAAATTTTTTTAAAAAATTGCAAAACTATAATTTGTAGACGAATAGAGAATATGTATTAACTTAATTTCACACTGCAATATTAATCACAGAATTTACGCATTTTATGCTAATCAATGATTTGGTGCATTAATGATTTACTTATTAGATGGTAACCCATGAAATAAAAGCTTAAATCTCATATCTGATAACATTTCTAAAACAGCCAACACTTTAATTTTCAGATTATATTACCCGGTATCAAAAAAAAAAAAAAAAAAAAAAAAAAAAAAAAAAAAAAAAAAAAAAAAAAAAAAAANAAAAAAAAAAAAAAAAAAAAAAAAAAAAAAAAAAAAAGAAAGAAAAAAAAAAACAATTGTGTTCACAAAGCAAGCATTAAAGGAATACTTTTTAGTTTGTTAAATAAATTGGAGTATTTATTTTTTCAAGTTAAAAGGGAAAAAAAAGGAAGCACTAAATTTAACACAGTTACGAAAGGAATCATTCCAATTAGACCTAGTCAAGCCGAAATTTTATTAAAATCACTTTTGCTTAAACTGTTAAAAATATTTAGGCATCAAGATGTTGAACCACTTGCACGGTACAAAGTCCATACGTTATAAAAATTGAGACAAACTCTCAGGATATTAAGAAAGGGTGTCGAGTAAAGGGTGTCGATATTATGGTTCAAGGAACCAATTCTTTGTGGAGAGTACACGTAACATAAGTTGACAAAATATTGCAGCTTTTAAAAGAAAGTACAGAAAAAGTTTTGAAAATCATAATTTTGTCAATTATTATATAAAATAATTTCATATACACCCATCTATTTTTTTTTTTTCAAAATTGATTTTATTCTCTCTGTTCTGTTGATTATTTGCTTTCAAATAAGTTTATTGAAATATCCCAGTCAAAAGTTATGAAGTTACTAAAAAAAAATCAACTAAGGACGTGCAGAAGTACAAGTGGTATTGTGAAGTTAACTACTTCTTTGTGCCATTTTGTTGCGGTTTTAGAAATTCATAGAAAAGCTGAATGGTTGTGGACGATAAGCAGTAATATCACTATTGAATGACATGTAAATAGCCTATACTTCCATTCACGTGCAAGGGCTAAGTCAAGAAATCGGCAACTTCAACGAGCTGGTGCAAGACTGGCCAGAGGCACCAGCCAGAACCTGCCATCCTTGTTATCTAGTCTATAGTCTTTCCCTGAATAAATATGGTATAATTATAGGCAATGGTGACAGAGACAAAGCCGTGGAGAGGGAATCCTAGTTTGGGGGGATAGATCCTCAGGTGCTAAAGAATGACATCTTTGAAAGAAAAATTGCAGTGCCAGAGTTCAGAAGGGGGGGATATATTTGTGCTGCTTTCAATGCTTTGACCTTTGGCTCATTTCCTGCTGTGGAACGGTGGACGTTGGCTATTGTGTGAATGGAAAATAAAGGAAAGGGAGGTTTTATAGAACACCTGGGTTTTCTTTCCCCCCTTCCACAGGTAAAGCACTCCTACAACCTTGGGAAAACTAATAGGTTCTTTTAGATCTTTCCAACGTGATAAGACAAATGCCCTCAGCTACTGGATTTACCTGCCAGTTTTTTAAAAGCTTTAAAGAATGCTTGGAATTGTCTTAAAAAGGAAAGGGGATTCTAAATTGCTTTTTTTCTTCTTCTTTTTTTTTATAAAAACAAATTGCAGTTTTATTTAAGAATTGTTTTTTGATGCTTTTACTTAAAATTGCACTGCTGAGAGTAACAATGCAATTTATACTGAAGCGATGGCAGATTGCGATTGAGAAAGATTTTAATTTTAAAGCTCGATTATTATCAGGTGATTTGATATAATTGTGCCTACTCGGCTTCTTATGAAAAAGGGGGGGGGCGAGAAATTTCCAAGATTGCATTTAAGAAAGTCTATTTTAATCTATTAATAATTTATGTGAACAAAGATTTCGAACGAATATTTTTGTCGCAATGATAAATCAAAAATAACTATAATAATATAAAGAATCGTTAACAGTAATCACTTAATTTTTTTTCTTCAAATTATTTGATTTTTATAAACTTTTAATAAATTGTGATTTTAATCTATATAATTGACAAAATATCACTTAGAATTACTAAACTAAATTAAGTTTTAATCTCAGAATTTTTAAGATTTATATAGTAAATAAAAACATATACTTAATTTTTTTTTTTTTTTTTTTTTANTTTTTTTTTTTTTTTTTTTTTTGCACATGTTTTGACCAAAATTTATACCAATTCGTAAATAAAATTACGATAATAAAATGGTTGCAAGACTTATAAAGTAATACTGAGATTTTGCCTTATTTAAAAATCGTCAGTTATGATAATTTCTTTAATTTTCATCCGATTTGCTTTTTTACTTACTATTGATTTAATGACTTAAATCCTTGGCTTTAATGAAGTCTTTGCGCGTAATCGTTTTTTAAATTTTTTGTAACTAAAGAAGAATGTCTTACTTAATATTTTATTGTTAAAAAAATCACAATAAGTTAAATTTAATGGTTTTTAAAGGTCTAAATATTAATTTAAAGGTCTTCATGATTTTTATCTAAATCTCACTAAATAGGCAAAAAAAATTTTAATGTTCAATAATATGTGAAATTTTCAAATAGTTATTGGTTTAAAAGTTCATAGAGGAGTCTTCTTTACTACATTAAAAGCTAAGCGTTAGAAAACTGCGAAGAAGTTTCGAAACTGCAGGGCAGCGAAGAACACTAAGAGAAAAAATTCCCTGACTTTCCCAAAATAAATTTATGGAATTCCCTTGATTTTTATAATAGGTAACATTTTATAATTAATTTTTCAGTTCTACCTTATCCTTTAATGTACAAAATTTATTACAAAACAGCACTTATAATTACGATTTGAATTGCATTAATTTAAAAAAAAATTATTGCTGGAAAAATTTTTAGGAAAAAATCTCGGACTTCAATATACAGTGCCCCAAAAAGAAAAAAATACTGATAAATAAATAAACGGACCACATTAAATAACTTTTGATCTAAGGATCGGATCTTCACGTTCTGGAACTCAATCTTATTGGTTCGAGGGATTATCCTATAATATGCGAATTAATTAGTACAGATGATATTTTAAGTTACGAAATCTGACACAAAAACGTAATTTCTCGGAATAAACATACTTCTTTTTCGACTGATTCAGATTTCTGATCCTAAAAAATATGATCCTAATAGTTTGGTCAAGAGAGCGCTCCAAATTTGGATCCCTTAATGTTAATTTTACTTTTTTGCGAATTTCAATCTTTGAACTTTTTAGCTCTTGAGAACTTTTTAAGCGAATTGAAATTTTTTTTATACACAATCATAAAATTTGCTTATGCAAAGAAAATTCCAGGCAAAAAATAACTTTTAATAAATATTTATTATTTTGTTTAAGATTGGTTTAAAAAAAATTTCGGATAATAAAGTTTTTTACATCATTTTAAAAAATTTAATTTTTCATGACTAAATACAGCATTTGAGCGAAATCAGTCGAATAGTTCTTTAGAAATCTAATATTTAAGAAATCGTTGCGTACTTCAATCTTAAATTAATTCATTTTCCCTGATTTTTAGGTTATTTTAATTAAACTCCCAGAATTGCTCCTGATTGCTACGACTCCGTAAATACACTTTCAACGACTAAGGAAATAACAGAATGGGGGAAAAAAGCTTTCCCAAAGTCTCTCACCTACTTTCGCTCCTAAATATTTTTATTAATATTATTTAATTTTAGTTATTTAATGTTATCATTCACCCAGCATGTCAATTTTAATTTTCCACGCTTATTTTAACAAACACTGTTGCTAGTCCGCCAGAAAGATTTCTTGGCTAGAAAGCCTTAAAAAATTATTCAAACGACCTTGACAGTGAAGAATAGAGGTTCCAACAAGGTGACCATTAAAGGAAGAGTTCCGCATTTCCGCATTTACCTGTCACTGTCTTCCTACTAAAGGATCTGACCACCTACTTTCAAAAAGTTGCTTCCTAGAAGAGCCATCACTTAATCTTTGTAATAGATAGGGGGATTGTTCTGGCACCAAATTGGTTAAGAAGAAAAATGGAGAAAAGAAAGAAAGGGGGGAAAGTCAATAAATCATTCCCTAGGCTGACTTTAAGAAGACGCTATAACATGGGAGAAACTTCTGGTGAAATGTGCCTCACCTCCATTAGTATTTTAAAGTTTATGTGGCCTCCGCTCACTGAAATTATATTTTGAAATCTAAATTTAGTAATAATTAATTTAATAAAAATTAATTTAATAATAAATTGTTGTAATAATTTGTATCTGATTTTCAACATTAATTGCTATAATTTGTATCTAAGTATCAACTCCTTTGATGAAAAAATTATTTAAAATAAAAATTAACATGTCAAATTTAAAATTTTTTTAAAATAAACCCTCCTCTTAAAAAGAAAAAGGGAAAAAAAGAAATCCATCCCTTGTCCCTAGAAGTGCCCTTTTCCTTCATATTTTCCCTGTTGAGGTACCATTTAACCGGTACCCTTTTTTCGAGGGACAATCTTTACGGTAGACGGAAAAAAAGGTCCCGGAAATAAAGGTACGGAAAAAAAGGTCCCGGAAAAAAAGGTACCTGGAAAAAAAGGTACGGAAAAAAGGGTCCCTGGAAAAAAAGGTCCCGGAAAAAAAGGTCCCGGTAAAAAAGGTACCTCCATAGGGAAAATCTGTAGGGATATTTCCCCTCTCGCTTTCTGGGCAACATGAATGCTTCTCGCTGTTTCAATGAATATTCTTTTTATCTGTAATAATTCAGATTAGATCATTGAGGTAACGAGAAGGGTAAGGGGGGGGGCACTTATAGGCTGGTTGTATTACGTTTTTTTTTAAATTTTATTTCACTTATTTATTCTTCTTTGATTATTTTTTAAAGCAGGAAGATACAATTTAAATTTTTTAATAATATTTTACTTTTTTTTTAAATTTTTTTAAGCGAAAAATGTGTTATTTTCTATTTTAAATTATATTTTGTGAAGAAGTTGCTAATGTGGGGCTTAAAGTAGCCAATCGGGGAAGTTGGGAGGATTTATGTGTTGGATGGTTATTCGTGATTAAAGGTGTAAGTATTGGTGCCTTTTAATTAGAGTAGCGGTATGTCTTTTTTTTTATAAGCTGGGTATGTTTAATTTCTATATTTATTTTATTTTTTTAGGGCAAGATTTAATATAAAATATGCTATTTTTTTTTCATTTTAAATGATATTTTTTGAAAAGGGTGTTGATATTTATATGAGCCGATTAAGGAAGGTGGGTGGATTTCTGTATTGGATGTTTATTCTTTAATTGTGAAGAAAGGAAAGTATTGCTCTTTTTTAATTAGAGTCACGGTATTTCTTTTCTTAGAAGCTGGATGTATTTAATTTATTTATTTATTTTATTTTTCTAAGGGGAAGATGCATTTTAATATGTTTAATGTAAAAGATGTTATTTTTTTATTTTAAATGATAAATTGGAAAGAGGGTATAGATATTCATATTAGCCGATTGAGGAAGGTAGGAGGACTTTTGTGTCGGATGCATTTTTTCTTTCTTTTTATAAGATTTTAAATTGTTATAAGAGGTTTCGTCTTTTATTTATTTATTTATAGGTTTTTTATTTCTTATAAGAGATACGTTTATCTCTATTAACTTATTTTATTGTCGAAAATTCTGATTCGGATGGTTGGTGTCATGGAAATATTTTAAGTTCATATTAATTGATATTTAGTTTTGCTAATTGAGGTAAAGGAGAAAGAACATTTAAGCACAATGTTACTTTTTTCCCCTTCCTTTATATGATAAAAAGACTATTTAAAATTTTTTTGTTGTTTCTGTTACAGAATGTGTGTTATTCTTTATTTAACTAATAGTTTATAGAAGTAGTTGACACGACGCTAACGTTATGAATAGTTTTCTNGAAACACATTAATTTTACTCCCCCTCCCCTAAAAGTTTCATGTAGCCTGATAACACTTTTTCAATAGATAAGAGTCAAGATTCCCGGTAGAATCATGATCTTAGAAAATAAATAAACAATTTTATTGAACATTTTCATATTTAATTAACTTTTTAAGAATAAATGCATAAATAAGAAACAAAAGTTGGATAAAAAGCTCTTTGAACACGCGCGACACGCAAAAAAACATGCACGGAACAGCAAAAAGCGCTTCAATCCAATCTTCTCATTTAAAATATTTTCCCCTACAGAATTTTCCCTACACAGGTACCTTTTTTACCGGGACCTTTTTTTCCGGGGACCTTTTTTTCCGTACCTTTTTTTCCGGTACCTTTTTTTCCAGGTACCTTTTTTTCCGGGACCTTTTTTTCCGTACCTTTTTTTCCGGTACCTTTTTTTCCTAGAATCACTTTTTACTGGTACCTTTTTTCAAGGGAACTTTTTTAAAGTGTACTTTTCTCGCGCGGTACAGCGTACTCACCAGCATGATAACAGCAAGTGCATTGTATTGAATATACACAGTTAAATCGAATGATGAGAATCGAAAATTAAGTTTAATATATTAATCTGATGCTTCAAATTTTTATTCGAATTCGATGAGTTATGAGAAGAATATTTTTGTTGTATAAAGTGCTGATATCATTCAAAAAATATTTGAAGTTATGTACAGATTTCCCAAAAACTTATTTCAGTTCAATGCAAATTAAAAAAAGAAAGATCCGAGTAGAAAATATAAAAAAGGGGGAAAAAATGTTCGCGTAAAAAGAGCTCCTGAAAAAGGAAGTCCTGGTAAAAAAAGGAATAATTGATAGATCGGAATTACAGATATTTTATTGAAGATTAAGTATTTGTTGGACTGCATTGACTCGAGGTGATGTTTATATTATTTTTTAGTTTTCTTTTAAAAGCATTATTTGTTAAAACTGGAATTTGAAAAAAAAAATAATGATGAAAATTGTTTGTATGTTAGAAATTACAAAATTAAAAAGAATTTATTGAAGAATAAATTGAAAAGAAAACATTTAAATTAATAAAAAACAAATATTTAATAAAAAATATTTTAAATTACATTGAAAAATATAATGAAAATAAGCGTTTTCCACTCAAACGATTCCTTTGCCTTAAACAACAGAGTTCGCCTGAAAAACTGTTAAAACAACAAATAGAGCTTTAATGATAAAGTTGACTGTTAAAATAGCATTAAAAGCTCCAATGATAGCCTTTTTCTTCGTCCTTTTTTTTTTGTACTGGCTACAGTAGCTAGATAGATTTTTAGAAAAACAATTAAAATTTTTAAAATGATCAAACAAAAATTTTTCTTATAATTTTCCAAGTATTTATAAAAGAAATGTATTTGCATGTGAATGCATTAAAATGTAGTGGAGCATCGTTTATACGACGATCACTTATACGACGTTTACATTTATACGACGTTTTAGTGTGGTCCCAAATCATTCCTATTCATTTTAATGTAAAAATATGTCGTTTATACGACGCACAGAATCGGTTATACGTCGGTTTTTAGATTTTGTTCACGTTTATTTAATTTTTTATTTTTTCTTATGTATTTTAAAAAAGGGCGGCATTTGCCAACATGAATGATACAGAAAAGGGTGCCAACAAGAATGCTTGGATGACGACCGTAATTTTTACTAGATGACTGAAAAAACTAGACAATATTATGAAGAGGCAAAAACGAAAAACTTTGCTATTCGTCGACCAATGTCCAGCGCACCCATCGATACTAATTATTTTGGAAAATGTAAAAGCTCTCTTTTTTCCTGAAAATTGCGCAAGTGCGCTTCAGACAGTAGATTTGGCCGTGATTAGAAATCTAAAATTGCATCATAGAAAGCAATAAGTTCAACTCGCTATTCAAAGCATTGTAGGGACTAATAGCAAGAAAATATAATTAAAGGTAACATACATTCAAACTGCTCACTGCAATTTTTCTTCTTTGGTTATTTGTTTGTTTTGCTTTGTCTAATTTAGAAATTTATGTAAATCAACACGTTAAACACTAAAATTAACTTAAAACAGAGTTAGTTTCAGTTTTAGAAGTAAAAATCGATTATACGACGTTATCGTTTATACGACGTTTTTCGGTGGTTCCTTCGGCGTCGTATAAACGATGCTCCACTGTATTTATAAGAAAATTTATAAATAATAAAATTTAGTAAGATGTGAATAAATGAATGAATAAATAATAATGATAATAATAAATTTGGGAGGTTATGGTCCAACAGGAATTATAATATTAGGAAGTAAGTTAGTAGTAAGATGATAATAATAAATGAAAAAAAGAGGAAAAAAATTTATGAATAGATAAAGTATTTAAAAATTTTTTTTTTAATCCTCTCTATTGGGATTATAACAATGTTCTAGGACAGGGATAGCGAACCAATGGCACGCGTGCCATTTATGGCACGCGACACAATATTTTGGGCACGCCACCGATCACAATTGTTATTGCACTCTGAACTGTTATTACACAAATGTCACGCACTATGAAGCATATGTAACAATTAAATTAAAATTCACAAAAAACAAACAAAATAATAAGCAATTATTAATAAAAAAATAAACAATTAATGCTAAAAGAACAATTAATAACCATAAAAAACAAGCTAACAATAAATAATTAGCAAAAAAATTAACAGTCCTGCTTAAACTAATATCTTACAACCTAATATAAGCTATTTGTCATTTAATCTGCAATAACAGAAGTCCCACATGTATTTTCTTTTCAATGTAAATAAAGAGATTTGAGTTGATACTATTTAGTATTATTATTTTCCCAATAATCATGAAGTCAAAATTATTTGACGGCACGTTTGTGATTTTAAACATTTTTTTAGAAAAAATGGCACGTTTGTGTATAAAGGTTCGCCACCCCTGTTCTAGGATATGTCTAAATCAATTTGTTTTTAATTCAACTTCTGAATCTGTGCTGCTTCCTTGTGTACTTTTCATTTAAACTGGTGAACAAAAAATTAATGTTTCAGAGCAAAAATGCATACATTTTTTGAAAACGAAGTGAAATAACAAATTCCTTCTAACCTTTCACGAACAAGCTTATGTGCAATTCTCAAATAGCTGAATGATATGAACAGTTAGTTGAATTAGAACCCTCTGATATGAACTCTGTTTAATTAGTAATTTACAGATGTTTGCGTCTTTCAGCATGAGATTCTATCAAAATAATGATCAAGAAAGATCCATTATACTTGATGGTAAAAACTTCATTCGCTTCAAAAAATATGAAGAAAATAAACGCTCATTCTTAAGACTCGTATGACGAATTTTTCTTGGCTTCTGTTAAATAAAAACAGTTGAAACGTTAAATTTTGTGATACAAAAATACATAGATTAATATGGTATAAAAAATTTGTAAAGCTCAAAATTCGAAATTTTTTTATCTACAATTAAATTAAATAATAAAAATTAATAAATAATTATTAAAAATTATTTTTTGCATGAAATTATCTTTTGGTAAACAAGTTTTATAAGTGGTTGAATTTTTTTTTTTTTTTTTTTTTTTTTTTTTTTTTTTTTTTTTTTTTTTTTTTTTTGAATTGCTAAATTAAATATGACTTAAAACGCAAAAAGGGAAATTAAAGTGAGTGATCCGAACTTGAATCGCTCTCCTTACCAAACTATGGGGACCATATTTCCCCAGATTGGGCTACACCCCATATTTTGAAGGTTAAAATTCCTAACATGCGCAGAAAAAAAAATGCATAAATAAATAAATAAAAGTATTTATTCAGAGAAATTACGTTTTGTATCCGATTTCGCAAGTTAAGAAATAGTTAGCACTGAATAATTAGAATATTTGAGGTCACCCTCAACAACCATTAGGATTACGACTTATTACGTGGAAATCTGTTCATTAGAACAAAAGTTATTAAGGATAATATCTTTTTTTTTTTTTTTTTTNTTTTTTTTTTTTTTTTTTTTTTTTTTTTTTTTTTTTTTTTTGTGCTCACTGAACATAACTAAACTTACTTATCTGACTAAACTTAAAACAGCTGCGAAAATTAATAGTGTGTGACTTTTTTTCTTTATCAATATTATGTTATTATGATACGCAACTTTTTTTTTTTTATTTAAAAAAAAAAATCAAGACTTGTAATGTAAAAAAAAAACGATTATGAAAAAAAAGACGATTGATCTTTAAGAATTGAAGAATTTCCGTTTTATTTCGATTTATCAGGAAACTATTAAAACTAATATACTGAAGTTTACCAATAGACTGAGTGTTAGTCCAAACAGTTTCCGAACGAGATGCCTTGATAAATTAGTTGAAAAAAATTATTGAGTTGAGAAAATAAAAAACTTGTCAAAAACTATTCAAAAAGCTATTCAATGGTAAGGCCGACATTTATTGCAGACAAATTTTTCGAATGAAAAATTGCCCAATTTTTATGTTATTTTATAACCGGAATTGAACAGTTAACACAATTGAACTAACTTTCAGCTCACGATCAGTGTACATACTCCGTAGTCTTGGAATTTTGAACCAAACTTATAAGACAAGGGAACTCCAAGATGAAGCATTGGAACAAACTAGCTTGATACAATCATTGGACTTTTTGGCATTGACTTTTGACTACAAGCATTCGACCTTTTTGATGAAACTAACCCGCAATTGCGATACACGAAGAGGAAAACCACGAAAAAATTTCGATGACAAGAGGATTCTAATTCAGGATTCATGTCCACAGATAAGATTTTATGCAGCACTGTAATCAGAACTAGCAGAATTCGTATCGATCAGTCAGCACTGGGATTCGAACCTAGGACACCTAGTTTGAAGACGAGTGCTCTATCCCCTAAGTCATGGCGGCTCACACAAATTCAACTTCGGATGACATAGTGTACTACAGTCTGAAGCAAGAAAACTTGAAGTTGGGTATACCTTAAAAAATACTCATGAAATCAAAAATAAATAAAAGAGCATACGATAGTTAATTTTAAAACACACATCCAATATTAGTAAACTAAATTTAAAATCTTAAGTTTAGCGCGGTTGATAATTTCAAATGTAAATTTAATTATTCAAATGTTTCAGTATTTCTGTACCGATTTTAATCCTATATGTAAACCTGAAAAATAAAACTAATTCTTCATGGAGAATCGAAATCTCCGATTAGAAAAAAACGAGGGCTCTCATTTGAGATTTCGAAATTGATACTCCTAACCAGCATTTTGTAAAATATTAAAAATGTTTTTTTTTCTTCCTTTTTTTGGCTTGATTGAATTGATTTTTAAGATTTTCCCATTTTAAAATCAAAGTCGTGTGTCATTTTCAGAAAATAGCAACGTCAGATTTCAGAAAAATGATTCAAATGCATAATAATCAGCGGAAATGCGCATATTCATTCATCAAAAGTTTATTTAATCCTGATATAAGATTTATACTGCAATAACTAAGTTATTAGTTTTGTCCTCCTTTTTTTCCTCTTATACTATTCAACATCATACTTTTCAATAAATAAAATAAAATTTAAAAATTTTTTTTTTCTTTCTGGTCATCAAAAAATGACTTTTAGTTAATATATTTTTAGAGTAAAGAAAGAAAAAAAAAATTCTCAATCGATATTTTTTTCATACAATGCTAAATATCATACTTCAATCTTAATTTAAACACAAAATCTTTAATAGATGGACTAACAAATAATACCTCTTTTAGTGTTTAAAAGGTACTTTTCCATCCTTTTCCTGAGGTAAAAGACAAAATATTTCATTTATTTATTAAAAAAATAAATAAATAAAAACAATTTAACAGCCATTATAAGACCACACAATCATCACATCCTATCGTAAATGGATATTATTATGGTAGCCATAAACTATCAGTCTCCTCCTATTGTACTTTACAACTTTTTGATTCTTTTTTTTTCTTTCTCTTTTCATATTTTATAAACACGTTTATATTTTTCTATCCTCTTTTGAATAAACTCAACATTTTTGTGTAGGGTGGAATAGCAGAGCAGTAAAAAGCGAATCTTGTAAACATAACTGGTTTTTCACACAGTACTCCACAGAATGGCAGCTGCACTCCACTTTCAACGGCTATTGAAAAGGGGTCGATGAGACCTTATTTTTATTATTCACTGCAACCCCCCCCCCTTCAATAAAGAAGGGATCGAACTAAATCTTCCTCCTTTTAAAAACGCGACATTCAAAATGTCTGAGGGACAATTTTTCTTTTTCGTAACACGATCAAACAAAGAGTTTTTACTGACTCATGCCCGTTAAGAGTTATGATAAAAACTTATCATTTTGATTTATAAAAGAGTTGTTAGTCAAGCGCTTAGGTTTATGGAACCTTCAAGAAGAAATGCAACTTTAAGGAAGATCGAGTCAAATAATAATATTATAATTTTAATTTCGTCTAAAATGTTTATTATGGTTAACTTCTTAATTTAGGCATTTAGTTTTTAAATGAACTCAATATGTTTTTAGAACTTTAATGACTGAAACAGAAAAAAAAAAAAAAACCCACACATAATCTCTCGTCTTGACATTTAATTAAAAAAAAATTATTTTAAAATAATTTCCAATTCTCCCCCTCATTAATTCGATATTGAGTTTTCATTTACTATTTAATTTTTGTTATTGACTCGAGATCTGGTCTACTAAGGAAATTATAATTTTCAATGTGTAATAAATAATACAATAATAAATAGTAGAAAAGCAAAAAAGAAAAATCATACCGAATTGTAGAAAAAATTTTTTTTGTTGTTGTAACCTTATTTTATTTTATAACCGTCGTTGAACAGTCGACACAAATTTCAGTTTACGACTACCAATGTTCAATACAGTAGCTTTGTAATTTTGAACCCAATTCAGAAGACGAGGTGAATGTATTAGTACCCCTAGAGGTATTTTTATTTTAAAACCGTCGTTGAACAGCCGACCCAATTTAAGGGGTTTACGACTACTAATGTTCAACTCCGTAGCCTTGTAATTTTGAACCAATCCAGAAGACAAGGAAACTCCTGGATCAGTACCCCCAGAGGTATTGATTTGTTATGGGAACATGGAGGACTTTGAGACTCGACAGATTTAACGTGCATCAGTCACCATTTACTACACGGGGAGTCTTCGGCCGGCGAGGATCGAACCCACGACCTCTTGGACTTGGGCCCAGCGCCCTACCGACCAGGCTACGCCGGCCTTCCCTAGAGGTATTGATTCGTTATGGGAACTTGGAGGACTTTGTGGTTCTGACAGATTTAAAGTGCACCAGTCACCACTTAATACACTGGTATTTTTCGGCCGGTTGAATTGTGTTGCTATTACTTATGCCACTTGCAATATCAGCAAGTTTGCTGCGGGAAATCAAGCGATTTTAAGACAAATGGTGTGTTTCTTTTTTTTTCAATGGCCACGAATACGTCTTTGATATACGTCACTTTGTATAGATGTATGAAATGACTGCACACACGTCACAGCCAGTTTTACAGAAAGGACCCATTCATTCATCCACGGATCGTAGTTTTGACCTGAACCAGAGAACGCTCAATCTCTGATCCAGTACCCCCAGAGGGATTGATTTGTTATACTTGGAGGACCTACCAACCAGGCTATTCTGTCCAAAAATCATAATTTTTATTATTAAAGGATAAAGATTGCGCTCTTTGTTTCCAAACAAGTTATATTTATATTTCTTCTGAGTTTAAATATCATCATAGAAAAAAAGAATTAGCGAATCAAACTGCATTCGCATCAATGAGACAATTTTGTCTCACTTAGTTAATTATCATTAATGATTTATTAAATGGTACACAGTTTTACGATTGTATTAAAATTCAAGATTGTAGGAACTATTAACTTCTTTCAAAATGACATTCTCTGATTTGAGACCGACTGCCAAAAGGACGAAAGCTGAAACTTTTGAACTTTTTTTTCAGGACATTTGTAAATGCCTCCGAAATATGATAAGAGAGATTTTGTATATTCCGTAGCATGTCGCATGTTAGCGTACAACAAAAAAAAAAGAAGGAAATTTATAGAAAATTTTCGGTTTTCTATATATCTTGAGCAAAACATAAGTATGTGAACGTACTTGATAGTACGTAAAAGTCGGGAAATGTAGTATTAGAGAGAATTCGCACTTTCATGTAGAATTTCATATGCTCGCTTACTCATGTTCGACGTAACCTGGATGGTACATAAAAGTAGAGGAATGTGATGGTGAAGAGAATTTGCACTTTCACGTCAGGCTATTCTCTTTAGCCCTGCTTTCACGTAGCCGTTGCTTTACCATTCCTAAAACTGCATTACAAATGGTCTTATGCAAACTGTAATCTAGCGATTTGAATTTTTTTTTATTTATTAATTAATGATTTTGTTGTAGCTATTTGTCTATACAAACATCGTTTAAACGTCTCGTAACAGTACAGTGGTCAACATATGCAATTACTCCTTTGCATAACTTCAGTGCCATTCGAGCTGCGGTTTTCTTGCCAAACGATTTTAGTTTGCGTTTTATTATACATACTGTTTACTTTGTGGTGGTTTTCTTGGTTAACCACTTACGAGGTCAACAAATTGGGGAAGTCTTTTATTTAAACCGTATCCACTTCGATTATTATAGTAAACAGGTCATTGATAGTTGTCATTCCAAAATATTTAAGATGACACTTTAATGGAGAACCGGTCTTTGTCCGATAATTTTATTACCCTGTAACGTAACTCCAAACATGACTGTCTATCCAAAATGTTTGTTTTGTTAATGCAAACTAAATGCTTACTGTCAAATTGTTAATTTTTAAAATTATACATTTCTTTAAAAACTATTTACATTAAATTAAAATCAGAATCTGACCGGAAAATATTGTACTTTATTTGAGTTGCGTTTTGAAATCTTTATACGTACAAAAAATACGTAAGTAATAATGTGAAATTATTTCAATTTACTTATAAGAACAAATAAAAAGGAAATTATTTGTTAAATCCCTCACTTAAGGAACTAAAAACTGTTTGATGGAGTACGTAAGACTTCTAAAGCTCTCTATTGCTCAAAGTCTATATTATGTTTCAAAGACGTGGTGGCTCAGGAGATAGAGCGTTTGCCTTTCAATTAGGTAAACCGGGTTCCAACCCCTGCGATGGCACTGACCACAGTGAGGAAGAAAATATCCTCAATGCTAGACGGATCATGGGTTCGAGTCCTCTTCCAGTCAGGCTAACTGCGTGAGGTTTTCATGATTTTCCTTTCCATTTAAAGCAAATGTGGGTTATTTCCATCAAAAAGTCCTCCATGAAGGCAAATGTCTCTTAATACTTGATCCAGGAGTTCTCTTGTCTTCTGGATTTGATCCAAAATTACAAGGCTGCGGAGTTGAATATTAGTAGTCGTAAAACCAAAATTGGGTCAGCTGCTCAAAGGCGGTTATAAAATAAAATATTACGTTTCAAAGAGTTAAAGTTATTCAACTATAGATAAAAATTTTATGAGGGTGTACGGTGTACTCAACATACATAGAAGAAGCATTTTTCTAACAAATACTGTTTGTAAGCACATATACTGTTTATTGTGTTGTACATCATTAATATACTGTTTTATGCGCTGCTTGATTAGACTTGTTATTATTTTTTTTACGACACATTAAAAAATAAAGTTTTGATTCTTGAAATAAATGACTATTGGTATTTGTGAAAAAAACTCAAGGGGGTCAACGCTATTCACTTTATGTGGATGATGAAGTTACTTTTGAGGTTCACACAAATGATTCATTCAATGAGAAGCAGTGTAATTTTCGGATAACTTTCAAGCCTACACAATCCTCAAAGGACAACGTGAAATTCGAAAGGGACAATCTGTGCCTGACAAAACCGACCTTTTACGCCTGTGTCTGTTCTCCCCCTCTCATAGATTCGAACAGAAGGTCGTCACAATGGAACAGCAAGCTAAGCCTTTTCAAATCTATAAGATTTGGGGGCTGGAGTTTAACAATAGCAGCTCTAAGGCCTGAACGATGGTAAATTCGGGCTGTTTTGTCCTCCTGAGAGCTCACACGAGGTCGGATGTTGTCCTCCGTGTACCGAACTTTGCACATATTTAGAAGATATTTATGAAATGTATTAATGGAGCAAAATATACTTTCAATTCGTATCGATTTTTCAGTTTTAAAAGGTAAAATAATTTGATTTCAGAAACCTGAAAAAAAATATTGAATTTACCTCAATGTACTAAGCCTGAGTGTTAAAATGTATCGTTCTATTAACGTAATTATGGAATAACTATTATAACAATAAATATGGAATGTACTGTATATATTATAAATATGTAATCTACTATTTATTGTTTTTTTTTTTTTACTTCCTAGTACTAATACCAACAAACAGTGAATCTTCTCTACATAATTACATCAAGTGAATCCTCTCTGCATAACTTCTTCAAGTGAATCCTCTCAACATAACTTCATTAATTGAATTTTCTCTAGATAAGTTCATGAAGAGAATCTTTGCTACATAATTACCTCAAGTACATCTTCTATACATCACTCCATCAAGTGAATCCTGTCTACATAACTACATCAATTAAATTTTCTCTACATAACTTCATCAAGTGAATCCTCTCTGCAGAACTTCAAGTGAATCTTCTTTGCAGAACTTCAAGTGAATCCTCTCTGCATAACTTCAAATGAATCCTCTCGACTTTACTTCATTAATTGAATTTTCTCTAGATAAGTCCATCAAGTGAATCTTTTCTGCATAATTACATCAAGTACATCTTCTATACATCACTCCATCAAGTGAATGCTGTCTACATAACTACATCAATTAAATTTTCTCTACATAACTCCATCAATGGCATCTTCTCTCCAAATGAAATTTCCATCATATTTGTGAGAGAGAATAAAGGTTTGTTGCAGCAAGGTTATCGTAATTACATTAAAATTGGTTTTATCTGAATTCTTTCTTGTTTAACCATCGGAAAAATCCAACTTTATTCAATGAATTTTCCTAATTTTTGCTGAGTAAATTCATTTTACTGAAACATCTTGATTGCGTTATAGATACCCTCTTCTCAAATTGATTGTGACCAGACTGTTAGCATTTGAGACTTTTGGAGAAAGCCAGACAAAGAAGATAATACTGAACTAAATACGATTTGTTCTCACTAAGTTGGGGAAGAGAGTTTGCATCGCTAATCATAAGCCTTAATTATATTTCACACACCCATACTCAGAAATCGCAAGAAAGAAAAAGTCGTATGATAAGCGAGTGTTAGTTAGAATAACAAATATTTCAACTTAGATTTTTTTTATTCCGATTGCAGGACTAGGAAACTTTATAAGAAAAAGGAACGGTAACCGCCAAGAACATGTCAGCACAAAATAAATTACTACAATCAATATATAAACTTAAAAGCTATTTCTTCAATATTCAAAAGCTCAAAACATATAAACTGCTTTCATACCGATCCTCTATCTTTTGTTTATATAAACAGTCGATAAAATCTCGACTTAAACCTAAACCGAAGAATTTTATCTCTCAATTGCTTAATTTTAAGCTTCAAATGTGTTCACCAACATAGCACGTGGAATTCAGTAAAATATTGAATTTTAATATTTAGCACATTATTTCTTTTGATTCGTTAGTATTAACTAACTGTGGATAAAAACAGGAACAAAATATTATATTTAGATAGAAATATTATAAGTCCCACCCCTTTGATCTCCATATTCATATGGAGGAGAAAAAAAATAGAGCAAATGATAAGGTAAAGGAGAGTTTTTTAACAATTTTTCTTCTATTACACAAGTTCTATCTACTCTCATCAAAATTCATTGTTCATTTTTTAAGTCAAACTGTTAACCACGCGTATGTACACGCCGCTAAAGAACTCGGGATTATATACCATTCAATCCCCAATGAGCAAATAAACTCTTTAGTATTGACAAAAAAATTGGAAAAGTTTGCCACACTTTATATCAATAACCCAGCAGCAATATCTCACACTTGGAGGATGAATACCCATTCTCTGCGGACAGAAAGAGATGAAAAGATGCAGGAGATTTTTCCCCTTCTGTCATCATTGTACTCAAAAACCGTTGAATGCAGAATGTAGCAGCAGCATTCAGCCTGCAATGGATGGAGCTGATTTGTGAAGAATGAAACGTTTAAGGACTTTCTCGCTTTTCAATATTGTACTTATTGTTAATTTAATCGATCATAACCTCAAAGAATTCTTAAATGACTCTTTTTAAATTGACTATGTTTTTACATTCACTGGCTATTACCGATATCGGGAGATTAAACATGAAAGCTTTGATATCAGTAAAAACTTTCAATATTATATATACACGTATATAAATATATATATATACTTTAAAGTAATAAAATTATACAAATTGTAATTGAATTTGAGTCAGTAATTTAAAACTACACGTTTCTATGATCTTAGAATTTTTTAAAAACTCAAACTTTATTTCAGGAAAGAAAAAAAAAAAATAGAAATCGATTTGAATGAAGCTAATAAATATTTTTATCGTTAATTGCATAAAAATATATACTTATAAGATTATTATACTTATAAGATTAGATACTTATTAAGAATCTAAAAGCATGCAAACTATATACGATTTAATTGTCTAACAAAAACTGTTGATTGTAGAATTGTATTGGCATAATTTTGTCAGAAAAAATTGTAGAGAATCTGAAATAGCATACGCTTTATATCTCAATTCGTGATTGGATGAAGGTCTTGTATTTTACATTCATCGAAAGAAACTGCACGATAGAGTAAATATCCATCAGTTTATTTTATTTTATATAACAGTCGTTGAACAGCCGACCGAATTTTGGGTTTACGACTAGTAATGTTGGGTTTACGACTAATAATAGTCCGTAGCCTTGTAATATTGAACCAATCCCGAAAACAAGGAAACTTCTGGATCAATGGCCTCAGAGGTATGATTTGCAACGGGAACATTGAGGACTTTGCGACTCGTCAGATTTAACGTGCATCAGTCACCATTTACTAAACCGTGAGTCTTCGGGGATCGAACCCACGACCCTTTGCACATGGCTCCAGAGCCCTACCAGCCAGGCTACCCCGGCCCCATACTATAAACTTGCTAACTACAATAGTATTTATTTGATTAATTAATACAGTAGTTGTTCAAAGTGTCACTGACGTCACTGAACAGTCTGCAATTACGTAGAACCGACTCCCGGACGAGCCCGATGACTCGTAGTATGCTTCGATGTCTGCCGAGGTGACAGCAATGAGCGTTATGAGATCCCCCAGTGTGCATGCAATATTCGTCTCGTAGTTTAATACCTTAAAGGATCAATAATAAGTATACACCCTCTTGGTGGAATTTTAAAGCACTCTGTTTACATGAATGAAGTATTTCCACAACAGCACACTGAGAGCCGAGGGAGCTTATGGAGATTAAGGCACCACAATTTCATAGCTAATGGCATTATTGTGGTAACGTGGCTAGGCATCACAAACAGTTCGCCCTCATTTACTAGAAAAGTTGCTACCCAGAGATCTGAAGTATAGGTGGGTTTCTAGCCACCGTTGAGGATCGAACCCCAGCACTTTGCAATGACAGTTCAGGGCCTTTAACCACTGAGACATCACAGCTTTGTATACATAATTTTATACGGAAAATTACGAAGCTGGAAACTTTTGTTCAAGTAAATGCATATAAAAGTGAAAATAATTTGTAAGTCAAGAAGCAGACAGTTATTTTAGCATTAGTGACGAATTACAGAATTGAAACATTTGTTCAGAAAAAATGCAAGTAAAAATAAAAGTTGCTAGAAAAAAAAAGCAATCAAGTGCCTCTATTAGTGTTGAAACTCAGGATGAAAGGAATTTCAGAAATCTTATAACATCAAACAAAGTTTTCTTTTTTTTTCCTTTCCGAAATACATTTATTCTTATGAGTTGTTTTTCACTTTATTTTGTTCAGTTGTTTAGCCTGATTAAATACATTTAATTCCACACATCATCAAAACAAAAAAACTGTTAGGAATGTATTATTATTTCTGTAAATTATAGCCCTGAATAGGTAAAGTTGAAAGAAATTCAGAGTTTATCCCTCTGTCTTTCAAATTTTAATTGCTTAAGTTCCTTTTTTTTCGTTTGAAATTGCCACAATGTTATATCAGACTGGTACAAAATTGTCAAACCAGTTAACAGTTTGCCTGGGATTGTACTGTTTAATCCACCCTCTGAAAAATGTTTAAGACTGCATTTAAAAAAGAAGCATGACTTTATTATATTTCCTTCAACATTTTTCAAAAGAAAATACCGAATATTTGTGAAAAACAAAATTGGAAATAAAGCAGCACATTCACCTCCACACAATTTAACAGCACTCCCCCTTCTCTTTTGTGGTTGTCCAAGTGTAACTCCACAGATGTCCAGTCCACGGTCACTACCAACATTTCGATTACGTCCCCCACCCCCTTTTATTCTTCAGAATTTATTCTCTGCCATGCCCAATAATAACTCAAAATCTGACCAGCAAAACGGTCATAAAACCGCACCTCGCATTCGGACATTCTAGGCCAAGCACCTTAAAAATATATTGACCCCGTTTAATACGCCTTCACCTGGACGGAAGAGGGGTCCTGCGAAACCCCCTTTCTGGAATGAAAGAGAAAGGAAACATTCTAAAAAGTAGCTGAAGTGACATATTTTTTCTCATTCATCTGACCCAAACCCCCTGCAGTGACCTGGACTGGCAAAGGTGTGGATCAACCATGCATGAGACATGCCCGTACGCATAAACGTCACAGGTACATTTTTAAAGGAGTATTTCACCCTCCCACTAAAGGAATTGCGTTTTTTTCCATTCATCACAGTATGTAGTCTATTAAGGTTGGGGGTTTTCTGTGCTCCGAAACTACCAGCCGGCGTGGCACCACCCTCCGAACATTCTTTTCTTTTCATTTTTCTTCTTTCGCTCTTATTTTTTTTGTGAACAAAGCTTATTTTTTTCTTTTGTCCTTCGTGGTGGGAAGATGTAAAAATTAGAATGAATCATTGGTCTGCTTCGAGTGTTTACCTGAAGTCGTTGTTTAAAAATGTTCTCTTCAAACTCGTGCTGCATCTTTGATATTTTTGAGATCTGCATCGAAATCGGTTGCGTTAAAACCAAAATTTAGCAGTATCAGAGTGATGTGCTTTACTTTGGAGTAATTTGAAACATATATGCATTATTGAAAGTGCTAGTAGCAACAGGCTGTCACTTATGTCGACATTTTAAACAATCCTGAACTTTTCAATAGATTAAGTCTTTTCATTCATCATCATCATAGTTTGCCAGACAGCCCAATGTGAGTCTTCCTCTGAAGATTTCTCCATGTTGACTTCAGATTTCTTTTTGATATCCAATTTTTTTCATTAATTGCAAGAAAATCAGACTCTACTGTGTCCCATCTCAACCGCGGCCTTCTTCGCTTTCTTGTTCCAATGAGTCTAAAAAGCAGTATCTTTTTTATTGTATTGCCATCACTCATTCGAATCACGTGGGCCATCCAATTCATTCTATTTATTTTTATGTATTTAATAATATCAGGTTGGCGATATTCCACTTTGACTAACTCTGGGGCACTCCAATTGGCACTGTTTGGCGGGCGAATTCTTAACACACCAAATCAATGAATCTCACGCTTTCTCGAATCGTACGAGATTAAACTTCAACCGCTATTATATATTTTTTTTTATACGAGTGCAAGTAGTGTTTGTTTATTTAATGATCGGTGGAACTCGTATGTACAAAAAATTGTTAATTTAAATGAACAATAAAATTACTTGAGATATATAAATTGTATTTTTCGTATGTTTTAGTTTCACGTTAATTGTTTCATATAACGCAACTTCTTTTTTAATTCAAGTAACGTAAAAATTGAGCAGTAATTAATTATACAACTATATGTTTGTATTTATGTGGCGCAACGCAATTTCATTATATTGATAAATAAACGTTTCTACCATTTATGATTTTATCTATAGAATCATATTT